>NW_028318272.1:3420000-3630000 GCF_062004578.1 Staurois parvus
ATATACAAGCTGCTTGAAATTTAATTGTTGAGTTTTGTGTATCAACCATATATATATGTATGTCCTGTCATTCTATTGTCTATTACTAATCTCACCAACACTTTCCTTTTCAGGTGCCTCTCAGACATGAAGTGGAGATGGCAGGATGCTGTAGACATCTTTAAAATATGATGGTACATATCTGTGTATAACTAGGGGGGGGCATTTAAAAAGTGCAGCCATTGGGTTGTCAGAAAAAAAAACTGGGGGACAGCCTGGTTATTTCACCTGTCAAACACACATGACCAGCTCTGTGACCTATCAGGTACCTGGTGATGGAGGCCATTGGAGAGAGGGCTTCCCTTGCGGCCCTGATTTCTGGACTCCCCTGATAGTGGGACAGTGGGAGTCAGGCTCAAAGTTGCACAGGTCACCTGTAGGAGTGCTGGTTGGTGGTCCACTCAGAAGCACAGCTGGTGCACGGAGATAGGTCTGCAGACAGGAGGTGCCTGTGCGTGGTATGTAAGCCCTTAGATGTTTACTGGGTGGTCGGTTCAAGCCAAGGTCAGGTACTAGGTGGGAATCAGTCGTAGTCAGATGGGAGGTCATACACAGAGGAGCGAGAGAGAGAGAGAGTATACGTAAGCCAAGCCGAGGTCAGATCAGGGGTAAATCAGAGTAGACAGGTCCAGGAGCAAGCCGAATCGGTATCAGGAAATCACAGGTCACAATCACAGCAAACAGGACAAGGCACAGGGAGCTAGAGATCATCCAGCAACTTGAAGAAGTGATGAGCCTCCTTATAAAGGCCGTCTGCAACCAAACTGAGGCTGATGCATGCTTCTGCTGCCATGCAGGGTACTGGCAGAAATGCCAGATCTTCCAGAACTTCTCCTGTGGACAGGACCCTGACAGTGCCCCCCCCTGAAGGGCAGACTCCGGATGCCCACCTGGGCCATCTTTTCAGGATACTTGGAACAAAATTTTTGGAGAAGCCTGGAGGCATGTACATTGCCCTTTGGTTCCCAGGAACTTTCTTCAGGTGGGTACCCCTTCCATCTGACCAGGTACTGGATTTGTCTTCCCCACCTTCTGCAGTTCAGAATTGCTTCAACCTCGTATTCCGTCTCCTGCCCAACTGTTATCAGCGGAGGAGGTGGTTCTACTTTCCCTGGAAAAGGATCAGGCTTGAGTAGGGAGATGTGGAAAACTGGGTGGATCTTGTATGGGAACAGCTCAAACGCCACTGGATTGATTTCCCTCTTGATCCCGAAAGGGCCAATGTACCTTGGACCCAACTTACGTGACGGGCACGGGAGTTTTAGATTGGCAGTTGATAGCCAAACTTTGTCACCAATCTTCAGAGGAGGGTTTCCTCTCCGTTTCCTGTCATAGTGTTTCTTATAATCAGCCTGGGATTTCAGTATAGACTCTCGGAGGAATTTACAGTTGTTCTGTAGCATGGAGAGTCTGTCCTGTACTGCGGGTACTGAAGCTTCAGGAATGGTGTCAGGTATGAAGGAAGGGTGGAATCCATAACTGACCCAAAATGGCGACTGGTTTGTAGCAGAATGGACTGAATTGTTGTAGGCAAATTCTGCCAATGGGAGTAGGGATGCCCAGTCATCCTGAGAAAAAGCAGAGAAGCACCGTAAATATTGCTCCAAAGTCTGGTTCGTTCGCTCCGTTTGCCCGTTACTCTGGGGATGATAGGCGGACGATAGGCAGAGTTCCACCTTCAGGGCCTTGCAGAGGGCTCTCCAGAACCTGGACGTAAACTGCACCCCTCCGTCTGAGACAATATTACTGGGCAGACCGTGTAACCTGACAATCTCTTTGATGAAGGTTAGTGCAGTCTCTGGCGCGGATGGAGTACCCACCATTGGTAAAAAGTGGGCCTTCTTGGATAGCCGATGCACTACTACCATAATGGTAGTAAACCCCTCCGAGGGTGGCAAATCCACAATGAAGTCCATTGCAACCATCTCCCAGGGATGATCAGGAATGGGCAGGGGCCTGAGCAACCCCCAGGCCTTGGCTTTGTCTCCCTTGTTCGGCAGACACACTGTGCACGACTCTAAAGTCATGATTCAAGTTGGGCCACCAGAAGGATCGCTGGATTAGTTCCATTGTTTTATGGGCTTATGTCCAGCCAGTTGATGGTCATGGAAAGCCCTGAAAACTTGAGACCTCACTTCTTGGGGTACAAAGATTTTATCCTTGTGCCAAAGAAGACCATCCTGCCTTCTAAGCGAATCTTGTTCGGGTTCAGGACATAGTGCAGAGGCTTGCTTGATCGAAGACTTTAGGCTGGATTGGATCAGCAAAAAATTTTGGGCTGACAAAATGGTGTTTGGGGGGAGAAGGCTCCTCTGGGTCCGGGAAAATGCGGGAAAGGGCATATGCCTTCCCGTTCTTGGATCCTGGGCGGTAGGTTATGTGGAAGTTAAACCTGGAGAAATATAAAGCCCATCTAGCAATCTAACATGTCGAGGTCTTAGGTGTTTGGTGGACCTTAGATACTCCAGATTTTTATGATCTGTGAAAATCATAATTGGATGGCTGGCTCCTTACAAGAGATATCTCCATTCTTCAAAGGCTATCTTAATCGCTAAAAGTTCCCTATCACCCACATCATAGGTCCTTTCAGTTTGGCTCAATTTTTTAGAACAAAAGTCTATTGGGTGAAGCAGAGCCTTTGGGCCCTGGCGCTGGGAGAGTACGGCTCCTGTAGCAACATCAGTTGCGTACACCTCCAGGATGAAGGGGAGTGTTGGCTCTGGATGCTGTAACACAGGAGCGGAGGTGAACTGATCTTTTAATTGCTCAAACGCTTTTTGAGCTTCCTGGCTCCAGCAAAACGTGTATGCTGGCAGGTGAGTTGAGTAATAGGGGAAATGATTGTGGAAAAGTTCTTAATAAATTTTCGATAGAAGTTGGCGAAACCCACAATCTTTGTACCCCTTTCCTGTCTGAAGGTGCGGGCCAATCCAGGATAGCAGATACTTTCTGAGGGTCCATGGAGATTCCCTCAGTGGAAATTATGATCCCCAGGAACTGGATGGACTGCTTCTCAAACTCACACTTCTCTGCCTTGGCATACAAGCCATGCATCCTTAGAGTGTTTAGCACTTTCCTAATGTGATCACGATGGAGTTCCAGTGAGGTGGAGAAAATTAGGATATCGTCCAGGTAGACAATCGCAAAAAGGTCAAGGTACTCTCTAAATATGTTGTTCACAAAGTGTTGAAACGTAGCAGGGGCATTACAGAGCCCAAACGGCATCACCAGGTACTCGAAATGTCCGAAGCGTGTTCTGAAGGTGGTCTTCCACTCATTGCCTTCTCTTATATGGACTAAATTGTAGGCCCCCCGTAAGTCCAATCTAGTGAACACTCGGGCTGTTCGAAATCTCTGAAACAACTCGAGCACCAGAGGAAGAGGACACCGGTTTTTAATGGTAATTTTATTAAGTTCCCTGTAGTCAATACAAGGTCTGAGAGACCGATCCTTTTTTTCTACAAAGAAAATACCAGCCCCGGCAGGAGAGGAAGAGGGGCGGATGAATCCTTTAGTGAGATTCTCGTCTAGATAGTGCCGGAGGGCTTCCAGTTCAAGTTCGGACAATGGGAAAATTCACCCAAATGGTATTTCTGCTCCTGGGATCAACTCAATTGGGCAATCGTAAGACCAATGAGAAGGCAATGTGTCAGAGGGAACTGATTGACTGACCTCTGGTGGAGGTTGGACTGAGAAACATACAGAAGAATTGGTGAGAGCAGGGGCACCACAGTATTGTAGACGATATTCTGAAGAAAAGATGATTTCCTTCTTGGGCCAATTGATCTGTGGGTTGTGGGCTTGCAACCAGGGTATCTCTAGGATGTCTGGAAACATGGGGGATATGATCACGTCAAAATGAATAAACTCCTGATGGCCGGAGTCAGTGATTGCAAGAATAGGAATGGTTTCCTGGGTAACAGGTCTGGAACTCAGAGAAGTGCCATCCGAAAGTAAGATGTCAAGTCTCTGTTTCTTAGGCAGAAGAGGGATGTGTAAGTCCTTGGCCAATTGGATGTCTAAGAAACAGCTACAAGCTCCCAAGTCAACGACTGCCCGCAACTTAACGTCCCTTCCAGCCACCTGCAAGTACATGGGGAGAATGACATGGTTGGTTAAAGTCCCGGATAGCTGAAGGTACGAAGGATGGGGCTGGCTGGACTTACTTGGTCATACTGGGCAGTTACGCAGGAAGTGGCCTCTGGCCTCACAGTAAATACAGAGGTTGCCTTGCTGTCTTCATAGCCTTTCTTCCGGAGTTAGGGCAGGTCGAAGAAGGCCAATTTGCATAGGTTCTATCTCCGAAGTGTCGATGGGTTGCGGAGCAAGGGCAGGAGCTGTTGGTCCTGGAACTTTTGGCAGAACTCAAGTGGGCCGAAAGGTCTGAGTACGCTCAGCGCATCTTTCCTGTAGACGCTGATCCAACTGAGTAGCGAGAAGGATAAGGTTCTTCAAGGAGGAGGGAGCTTCCACCCTAGCTAACTCATCCTTGAGGGACTCAGACAGGCTTAGGCAGAACTGGTACTTCAATGCTGCATCATTCCAACCGGTGTCTGCAGACCATTTACGGAACTCCACTATGTAGTCCTCCACAGGCCACCAAGCTTGTAGTAGAGCATGGAGGGTGGACACAGCAGTGAAGGTCTCCTGGGGATCATCGTAGAGGGCAGCCATGGCTTCAAAGAATTCACTCACTGAATTGAGTGCTGGGCTCTTTTGTTCCAGAAGACTATGTGCCCAAGACTGAGGTTCTTCAGACGAGGGGTATGATGAACCCGACCTTGACCGCTTCCAGAGAAAAGGTCCTGGGTTGCAGAGCAAAATATAATTCACAGGCATTCTTGAAAGATCTGAACTTACGTCGATGCCCGAGAAAACGTTCAGGAGTAGGAACTCTGGGTAACACTATAGCAGGAGTGGTGGCAAGAGACTGACTGGCAGGCGTGGCTACTGGCTTGGAACTGGCGGAGGGATCCTGGTCCGCAGAAGTATAGAGGGAGTGAAGATGCCCTTCTAGCTGGAAGTATCCTTGCTGTAGATCCTTCACTGCTTGGGTAAGTGCCGTCGTCTGTTGGAACAGGGCCTCTAGTGCGGAAGCACCTCTCTCGGCCTCGGACATACTGTCACGTACCTGGTGATGGAGGCCAATGGAGAGAGGGCTTCCCTTGCGGCTAAGTTCTGGACTCCCCTGAGAGTGGGACAGCGGGAGTCAGTCCCAAAGTTGCACAGGTCGCCTGTAGGAGTGCTGGTTGGTGGTCCACTCAGAAGCAGAGCTGGTGCATGGAGATATATCCGCATACAGGTGGTGTCTGTGCGTGGTATGCAAGCTCTTCTGGGATTTAGAGGTTTACTGGGTAGTCGGTTCAAGCCAAGGTCAGGTACCAGGTGGGAATCAGACGTAGTCAGATGGGATAGCCGAGGTCATACACAGAGGAGCGAGAGAGTATCCATAAGCCCAGCCGAGGTCAGATCAGGGGTAAATCAGAGTAGACAGGTACAGGAGCAAGCTGAGTCGGTATCAGGAAATCACAGGTCACAATCACAGGAAACCGGAACAAGGCACGGGGAACTAGAGATCATCCAGCAACTTGAGGAAGTGATGAGCCTCCTTATAAAGGCCGTCTGGCACCAAGCTGAGGATGATGCGTGCTTCTGCGGCCATGCAGGGTACTGGCAGAAATGCCAGATCTTCCAGAACTTCTGCCGTGGACAGGACCCTGATAACGCCACAACCCCCACATTGTGAATTAGCTGTAAAATGTGGATCACGGTGTACATAGCCCTATGGAGTAAAATGGAGAGCAAATAGCGACAACTGCTCTCTGTTATAGAAAGGTCCCTACAATTTCTTCTGTCCACAATAGTTTGTTTTTCATTTTGATGTTTTGCAGATGGAAAACCAGATTCCGGAGGACTTATTCTACAGCACCAAGAAGATACTATGATTTGCACGGCCCCAATAAAACTGATGTCGTCTACATCAAAAAGTTCTCAATGGGATCAATTATTACTTCTCTTTCTATTATGTTTCTTTTCTATGGGGTTCAGAATCATATCAGCAGTAAATGGATGGTGCTGCTTGGACTAAACATCCTATTAAGTCTATAGCCAGTTTTAGTTGTCACTTCATTATGCTTATATGTGTTACTTCTTTATCTTTCAGAATCAATCAAGATGGGAGTTTGCGTATATGAAGGTCAGAGTAATCTAATAGAACTAGATTTGATTTTTCCACAATACTTTATCACCCAGTAGGGGTTTTCCACACAAGCAGTGTTGCCAACACAGTCTAAATGCAAGCATGAGAAAAATAGCCTTGATTGTTTTCAGTTTACACTAATGCTCTCTGTTGGTTTGCACTAATAGGACATGTTGCATTTTTTCTTCAGTGTACAGTAATAGCATATATTACAAAAAAGAAAAACATATAACAGAATGCTCTGGAACACCTGTAAAAAATGCATTGCAGTGCAACTTAAAAACACATGCCAGCATGCACTGTGACATCCAAAACTTAAATTTTTTTTATATTTTGCAGGCACACCAGGACATCCTTGCAGATGCCTTTATTCCTTAACCATATTAGGAGCATTCATGTTTTGTACCCTGTTATACAGAGACTTTTGATAGAAACCACAAGGTTTGTTACCCTGCTCTGCAGAGATTTTTAAATTGAAACTGCCAAGGTTGTTGCCCTGCTCTGCAGAGATTTTTTTTATAGAAACCACCAAGCTTGTTACCCTCCTCCGCAGAGATTCTTTCTAGAAACTGCCAAGCTTGTTACCCTGCTCCACAGGGATTTTTTATAAAAAACCAACAAGCCTTTTGCCGTGCTCTGCAGTGATTTTTTTTATAGAAACCGCAAAGCTTGATATCCTGCTCTGCAGAGATTTTTTCTAGAAACTGCCAAGCTTTTTTACCCTGCTCTGCAGAGATTTTTTCTAGAAACCGCCAAGCTTGTTGCCCTGCTCCACAGAAATTTTTTTATAGAAACCACCAAGCCTGTTGCCCTGCTCTGCAGAGATTTTTTTATAGAAACCGCCAAGCTTGTTGCCCTTCTCCACAGAGATTTTTTATAGAAACTGCCAAGCTTGTTACAGTGCTCCACAGAGATTTTTTAAAGAAACCGCCAAGCTTGTTACCCTGTTCCGCAGAGATTTTTTCTTGAAATCGCCAAGCTTGTTACCCTGTTCCGCAGAGATTTTTTACAGAACCTGCCAAGCTTGTTACCCTGCTGCGCAGAGATTTTTTTATAGAAACCACCAAGGTTGGTGTAAGGGACCGCCCGGCGGTACCACTAGCACTCCACTGATCGGTCGTCCCCAGCGTACGGAGTCTAAGCCCCAGAGTACTTGTTCACCAGAGCCCCTGTTGGTGGGGATGGACTTGGAGTACCCCGGGACCAGGTAGTGACTACTGAGGACACCCGTCAGTGGTAGGGGTATTCGCTAGGGGCTCCCACGGGAGAGAGCCAGGTATGAGGAGGTCTGGAGACCCCGTTGAGAGGGATGGATGGATGGCTGAGCAAGTGCAAGGTCAGACAAGCTGGGTCGGTATCTATGGGGGCGGTGCGGTACAGAGCAGCGGGCAAAGAATAGTCGGGTCACACGCCAGGTCAGCAACAGCAGGTCAGATCGAATAGGGGGCATTCAGGAGAGAGGTCAGGCAAGCAAGGGTCAAAAACAGGAGAAAGCAGCAAGGTCAGGGCACAGTCCGGGTCAGCAACTTACTATAACAGGTTCACAGGATACAAGGAGACCAGAAGGCACTGAATGACAGCTCAGGGCCGTTTAAATATCCCACCCTGCACTGTCATTGGTGCCAGGCGCGCGCCCGCGGTCTCTACTGCGCATGCACGAACTTGATTGCCGCGGTCGGCCAGGTCCCGGCTCCCTCGTCCCTGCACAGGGCGGTGCACTGTGCCTGCGCCGAGCCCAGCGCCACGGCGATCCCCGACAGTTGGTGCCCTCTCCGCAGATACTTTTGATCGCAACTACCAAGCCTGTTACCCTACTTCACAGAGACTTTTCACAGAGACTGCCAAGCATATTGTACCCTGTTCTACAGAGAAACGACCAAGCTCTACAGTCCAAATATATATATCAACACATCTGGCCCAAATTATCTGTTCTGCAAGCAACCACACATTCTATTAATGTAACAACGCTGATTATGAATCCAGGGAGTGTTGAGTACCGTATGTACTTTGTCACAACCCAGATAAAATTGTTGTGCCTTTGCCATAACAGGCCGGGAAGTAGCAATCTTGTGGGGGGTTGTCAGAGATGCGGGTGTGACCAGAGATGTGTGTGGACTGACACAGGGAAACGCAAGCTTCAGATATGGTATAAATAAGACAATTTATTAAGACTAACAATACAAACATAAACGCAGTGCACCAAACCCCAAGCTAACATAAATACATACAACAAGGTGAAACAAACCCAAACCTAAACTGATACAGATACACAGGTACATACACATATAGAGCACAACGTAGTCAGGCAGGCCGGGTGGATAACTATCGGGCAGGTAGGTACAGGAGGAGCAGGCGGAGAGAATGGTCAGGGTCACAAGCCAGGGATCAAAACAGGAGAAGTCAGCAGAGGTCAGGATCAGGCAGGGTCGGCAACAAGTCAGGCAGGAACAGGAACAGGAACAGGAATGCAGGTTACAAGGTACAGGGGCCCATGGAAAACCACACACCAAGGCACAGACTGCAGGTCTGGCCATCCCTTAAATACACCTGCAATCAGCCCCAAACCCCCAAACAGTCCTAGCTGGGCAAAATGTTCCACCGCCCGGGTCCGGTGACTGGCGGGATATCAAAGACTGGCACTTCGAGCTGGGCACCGGACGGAGGCACTTCGAGCTGGGCACCGGACGGAGGCACTTCGAGCTGGGCACCGGACGGAGGCGCTTCAAGCTGGGCACCGGACGGAGGCACTTCGAGCTGGGCACCGGACGGAGGCACTTCGAGCTGGGCACCGGACGGAGGCACTTCGAGCTGGACACCGGACGGAGGCACTTCGAGCTGGACACCGGACGGAGGCACTTCGAGCTGGACACCGGACGGAGGCACTTCGAGCTGGACACCGGACGGAGGCACTTCGAGCTGGACACCGGACGGAGGCACTTTAGGCTGGGCACCGGACGGAGGCACATCAGACTGGACGCCGGATCACCAGGCGGAGCAGCGGGCACCGGGCCACCAGGCAGAGCGGCGGGCAACGGGCCACCAGGCAGGCCGGCGGGCACCGGGCCACCAGGTGGAGCAGCGGGCACCGGGCTCCCAGGCAGGGCGGCGGGCACTGGGGCACCGGGCCACCAGGCGGAGCAGCAGGCACCGGGCCCCCAGGCGGAGCGGCGGGCACTGAGCAACCAGGCAGGGCGGCAGGCACCAGGCCATCTGGATCAACAGCAGGCATCGGGTCACCAGGTACAACAGAGGGCACCGGGTCATCAGACATTGGATCATCTTGCTTGACCGCGGGCACCAGGTCATCTGGCTCAACAGCGGGCATCGGGTCACCAGGCATGACAGCGGGCATCGGGTCACCAGGCATCAGGTCATCTGGCTCGACAGCGGGCACCGAGTCATCTGGCAAGGCAGTGGGCACCGAGTCACCAGGCGTGACAGCTGGCTCTGAGTCAACTGGCACGACAGCGGGCATCGGGTCACCAGGTATGACAGCGGGCACTGGGTCATCAGGCATTGGATTGTCTGGCTCGACAGCGGGTATC
Organism: Staurois parvus; assembly: GCF_062004578.1. Classification (NCBI taxonomy): domain Eukaryota; kingdom Metazoa; phylum Chordata; class Amphibia; order Anura; family Ranidae; genus Staurois; species Staurois parvus. The sequence continues at coordinate 3,429,784 of NW_028318272.1, forward strand.
GAGTCATCAGGCACGACAGCGGGCATCAGGTCACCAGGCATGACAGTGGGCACTGGGTCATCAGGCATTGGATCGTCTGGCAAGACCGCGGGCACCGAGTCGTCTGGCAAGACCGCGGGCTCCGAGTCGTCTGGCAAGACCGCGGGCTCCGAGTCATCTGGCAAGACCGCGGGCACCGAGTCGTCTGGCAAGACCGCGGGCACCGAGTCAACTGGCGGAACAGCGGGCATCGAGTCGTCTGGCAAGACTGCGGGCACCGAGTCATCTGGCAAGACTGCGGGCATCGAGTCGTCTGGCAAGACTGCGGGCTCTGAGTCAACTGGTGGAACAGCGGGCATCGAGTCGTCTGGCAAGACTGCAGGCACCGAGTCGTCTGGCAAGACTGCAGGCACCGAGTCAACTGGCGGAACAGCGGGCACCGAGTCATCTGGCAAGACTGCGGGCACCGAGTCGTCCGGCATTGACTGCGGGCATCGAGTCGTCTGGCAAGACTGCGGGCTCCGAGTCAACTGGCGGAACAGCGGGCACCGAGTCATCTGGCAAGACTGCGGGCACCGAGTCGTCTGGCAAGACTGCGGGCACCGAGTCAACTGGCGGAACAGCGGGCACCGAGTCGTCTGGCAAGACTGCGGGCACCGAGTCGTCTGGCAAGACTGCGGGCACCGAGTCGTCTGGCAAGACTGCGGGCACGAGTCATCTGGCAAGACTGTGGGCACCGAGTCATCTGGCAAGACTGCGGGCACCGAGTCAACTGGAGGAACAGTGGGCATCGAGTCGTCTGGCAAGACTGCGGGCACTGAGTCGTCTGGCAAAACTGCGGGCACCGAGTCGTCTGGCAAAACTGCGGGCATCGAGTCGTCTGGCAAGACTGTGGGCACCGAGTCAACTGGCGGAACAGCGGGCATCGAGTCGTCTGGCAAGACTGCGGGCACCGAGTCATCTGGTAAGACTGCGGGCACCGAGTCAACTGGCGGAACAGCGGGCATCGAGTGGTCTGGCAAGACTGCGGGCACCGAGTCATCTGGCGGAACAGCGGGCATCGAGTTATCTGGCATAATAGGATCATCAGGCTGGATCAGTTCATCAGGCTGGGTAGAAACATCATGCTGGGTAGAGACATCATGCTGGGTAGAGACATCATGCTGGGTAGAGACATCAGGCTGAATGGAGACATCAGGCTGAATGGAGACATCAGGCTGAATAGAGACATCAGGCTGGGTAGAGGCATCAGGCTGGGTAAAGACATCAGGCTGAATTGTGGGTGCCGAGGCACCAGGCTGCACCACGGAAGGCAGGTTCTCAGATGGGAGGCTGACTGGTTTGGATACTGGCAGGATGGTATTGGTTGGAAAGAACTTTCGCCTTTTCCTGGTTTTAGTTACCGGAGCACTGTAAGTAAGCGCAGGTTTGTAAACGGATGGAGCAGCTGGAGACAGACAAGAGCTGGAGGATGGAACAGAGGAGGGAGCAGTTGCTACAGAGGACTTCTTTACAGGGTTGAAGAAAGGATAGGTGCAGCGAGTGGGAGCAGGGGACTGGTATGTGGTAGTTAGCAGAGTATACTGGGCCATCACTGGGGGTGCTGTCGGGGATGCAGGAAGAGTGCCTTGAGCAGAGGAATGATGTTGCAAGCCAACTGAGGCTGGGTGTAACAAATCTGTCCATGTCTGCAGTACTGGTTTAACAAAACTCAGCTTACACCTAGCCTGTCTGATCAAAGACTGCACTGCGTTTATGCAATCCATAAGCACATGTGATGGACATGCTGCATAGTGCTCATGGAAACAATCTGGATCATCCTCCAACAACCATACCAGTGATTCCACTTGATCCACACTAAATGGGGGAAAAAATCCCTGCTTTCAGGGGTACAGGACCGAGCCAACTCAGCACAAACCTGGATCAATGGCTGCACCTCAGAAAACTCTGTGCCCTGATCAATTAGACAATGAGCGATCCTTATACACTCTAGCAGTTGATCCCGGGTATACTCCTTAAGAGTCTGATAAGCATAGTCTTTGTCATCAAACACTAGCAGAGATAAATACACCACCTCATCAAGATCCATCCTTCCCAGCAACAATAAGCCAAGATGGCTTCCCTGTGCAGCCACTTCTGGTCAGGATTGGCCTTGGTGTAATGTCAGGGATGCGGGTGTGACCAGAGATGTGTGTGGACTGACACAGGGAAACACAAGCTTCAGATATGGTATAAATAAGACAATTTATTAAGACTAACAATACAAACATAAACACAGTGCACCAAACCCCAAGCTAACACAAATACATACAACAAGGTGAAACAAACCCAAACCTAAACTGATACAGATACACAGGTACATACACATATAGAGCACAACGTAGTCAGGCAGGCCGGGTGGATAACTATCGGGCAGGTAGGTACAGGAGGAGCAGGCGGAGAGAATGGTCAGGGTCACAAGCCAGGGATCAAAACAGGAGAAGTCAGCAGAGGTCAGGATCAGGCAGGGTCGGCAACAAGTCAGGCAGGAACAGGAACAGGAATGCAGGTTACAAGGTACAGGGGCCCATGGAAAACCACACACCAAGGCACAGACTGCAGGTCTGGCCATCCCTTAAATACACCTGCAATCAGCCCCAGGTGATGGCTAATTGCCGAAGTGAACCTCTGGTTGTTGAGAGCACCCGCTGGCCAGCCCTGGTACTGCAGCCCACAAGGCAGGTGAGTCCCACCACTATTGGCAAGTCCATTCCTGACAGGGGTGGTCGAGAACTATATGTACCATGCCACATTCCAGATGCTGTTGCTGCAGCTTCAAGGGGACTAGGGGACCTTAGCCAGGTAACCAGTGCCTTGGAAAGTCCTAGGTGGCAGTTGATATGCAGAACAAATTTTTGGGACCAGGCAAGCTACTTGGTTATAACAAGACACTGTCATGTCAGGGTTCTGACACTGTCAAATGACCCCAGTGCCCAGATAACTCATGCTATCCCAGCTTTGGGGTACCTGCTGTCTTGAGGGACTTGAATTATTATGTTTTCTATGTCTGAGAATCAGGTCAGCAGGGCACCCAACCAATTACCTGACTCTGGCAGTGGGGCACCTAGCCAGGTGCCATACCCCAGCAGTGGGACACCCATCCAGTTGTCAGAAAGCAGAGTAGAGTAGTATGGGGACTGGCCAGAGAGGGATTACTCTGACACAGTTGGCCAGTTTAAACATGTATTGCAATGCATGTGAACCAAATATCCCTCTTTTTATGCAAAGTTTGCAAGAAATGTATAAAAGTGTATAGCAGTGTGCAGAGTATTGATGCACGTGATGGGCGTACGGTATGTGTAAATCTATTTGGATCTGAGCTCAGACATATTTCTATTTTGGTTCTACAGAGAAGTTAGTTTGATAGAAACCACCAAGCTTATGTAGCCTGTTCTACAAAAAAATATATATTATTCTAATAAATGGTTATACATAAATTTTTACCAATTATTAGAATGGGGATGTGAGGAAAAAAAACAGGACAGCCTGGTTATTTCATCTGTCAAAACACACATGACCAGCTCTCCTCCAAAACTTGGTGGTGTGCAGCTCAGCTATATGCGAATAGCGGCAGCCACTGTCAGCCTGTCATTAGTTTATAGAGGCTGACAGCCCACTGTTATTCGTATAACCTGGTCATTCCACTGGCAAGAATCTGCCACTAGAATTTGCAGAATGCAGGCAGCCAGCCGTGTGAAGGAGACCTTAAACTTCACAGATCTGTTATTACGTCAAGTACCCCTCATATTAGAGGAATTATATATAACAGAACTGCACTGCACTTGTTGGTGGGGCCTCTGTACGGAGCCCAGGGTACACAGTCAGGGAGAGACCACACGCACAATTCTTGATGTAATTTATCTTGTATATAGGTTAACGGTAATGAATAATTACAAGGTTTTTTTATGTACTGATATAGAGCACTATAGTATACCTCCCAACTTTCTGAGATGGGAATGAGGGACAACGTATGTAAGCATGGGACACACCCCCTACCATGCCCCCTTAGAGGAGGATTATACAAAAAAAGAATATTTAACCACTTGCCTACCAGGCACTTATACCCCCTTCTTGCCCAGGCTAATTTTCAGCTTTCAGCGCTGTCGCATTTTGAATGACAATTGCACGGTCATGCAACACTGCACCCATATGAAATTTGTATAATTTTTTTCCTACAAATAGAAGTTTCTTTTGGTAGTATGTACTCGCTGCTGGGTGTTTTATTTTTTGCGCTATAAACAAAAAAGCAAACATTTTGGAAAAAATTTTTTTCCATTGTTTCTATTATACAATTTTGCAAACAGGTAATTTTTCCACTTCACTGATGTGTGTTGACAAGGCTGCATTCTTAGACAGCACTGATGGGCACTGATATGCAAAAATATTCGGCACTGATAGGCGGCACTGATGGGCACTGATAGGCAGCACTGATAGGCGGTACTGATGAGCTGGCACTGATATGCAACAATGATGGGCACCGATAGGTGGCACTGATGGGTGGCACTGACTGGTAGCACTGACTGGCGGCACTGCTGGGCACTGAAGGGTGGCACTGCTGGGCAGCACTGATAGGTGGCATTGATGGGCTCAGGTGGTTGGCACTGCTGGGCACTGATGATCAGTGCCGATCCCTCCTCTGACAATTGCCGGTTATTGGCAGTACTTTCCTCACGCTGTGACAGCGTGAGGAAAGTGCAGCCGATAACTGGCAACTGCATTTACCGGTGATCTACTGTGTCATTGGACATGGCTGATCACGTGGTAAAAGGCTGCTGTGATTGATCTTTTACCACATCACGTGATCAACTGTGTCCGTAGGACACAGCGATCACAGAGATTGCCAGGAGCGCGTGGGAGGGCGTGTTCTGGGAGAACGTAATATGACGCCCTCCCAGAACTGGCCGGCCATAGTGAAGCTGTCATTCGGCTATCTGCTGTCTGCAAGTGGTTAAACTCACAAGTGCTTTTTTTCACCACTATTATTTTTTTAGAATGGCTTTTGAAATTTACAAATACAGCAATTGAGAAATTGGATGAATGGTTTAGCCTGGGAAACACTTTTTGAAAGATAAAAAATGCATTTTCTATACAACTCTATGGATCAGATCAAAATGAGAGACAAATGAGGTGGAAAGAAGGACAGAGGGACTTTGTTACAAATCAGGGACAGTCCCTCGAAATCAGGGACATTTGGGAGCTATGCCTAATGGCACCCATACGCATAAAAATGCAGGGCATTTTTGGGAACCTCTGGGAAATCGCATGGTGCAAAAGCACCGTGCGATTTCCCTGCTGCTGCATTTTAAAAATTGTGGAGGAACCTTTTTCCTGCATGAAATGCAGGCACAGCATCCCATTCAGATGAATGGGCTGCCGCATCCACACAAATGCAGCTCTCAGAGCTGCAATAGTGTAAACTTAGCCTTAAGAGATTTCTGAACCTCATGCTGGAAGTGAAAAATATTAGTAGAATATACTTAATATTATATACCAAGTTAAAGTGACACTAAACTCACTAATTCAAATGAGCTCTGTGATCTGACTTCCTTTTAGAGGGTGACTACGTTCATTCAACACTTTCATAAAAAATAGATGACAAATTATGTGTGGACTAGTGGATGTGTATAGATTATTTTTGCAGAATAAAGATATCTTTTAGTGCTAATTTAAAACAGAACTCATATTTGTTAATATTTGTTCTCCCTAAGTTCTACATACCCTCCCCATGCTCAAGCACTGCCTCCAGCTTTTTCTTTTATCCAGAGCCTCTTTGGGCAGAACAACACTCATGTCATTCCTGTGAGCCCAGGCTGCCTTTTACACCTGTGCGATTGTGTGTTACACTAAATAAGATGGTATGGCACCTAGAAATGGCATCCTATGGAATGGCATTTTAGAAAATGCTGAATGTGCTTATTTGGGTGTGACTTGGTGCACTTTTGGTCCATACAATTTCATGAAGTCACATCAACCATGCTTGCACATGCATTGTTTATGTGTTTTGTGCTATAACGGAAGGTCTGCTCTCCTAGTAACGTCTACACAGGATGCAGAGAAGATCGAGAGCCAAGGTTGCAAAATGCTGACTGTTGAGGCCTCCATCTGCCTTTTCAGAGTGAAGCAATTTCTGCATGTCAGCCAACACCAAGACAAAGACTGCAGCAAGCATGTCATGTATAGTTCGGGATCTTGGACCCACCGTGCAGCCTGCACACTGGATGGAGGCCATAGCTAACCTGGTACAGAGAAGCACACAGATGAGGATCTAGGGAAGCATGGAATCCTGGACAATTAAGAGACACTTACAGCCCAGGGTGCAGGGCTCACAGGGAGACGGGGGTATCTTACAGCAATGGGATGCTGGGGAAGGGACGGACGCTGCTCAACCAACCCCAGGAATCCAATATTGAGGAATGGCCTTAGCCGCCGTACTGGCCACGTCCTGTGATGTGTTTCACCCTGGCCACTGGGGCTTGGACACCAAGTGACTAAGCCCCGGTGGGCGGGGTGAAATGATTCAGAGGGCGTGGCCAGTACAGCGGCTGAGGCCATTCCTCAACATTGGACTCCTGGGGTTGGTTGAGCAGCATCCATCCCTTCACTTGTATTGGCTGACACTGGAATTGCTCGGACTCATGCTCACCTTTTCTCACTTGGGAAGCAGGAAGCTCAACCAAGACAGCACTTAAAGTGCTTTTAAAGTCTTAAGATTTTTTACCTCCATGCATTCTATGCATGAAGGTAAAAAACCTTCAGTATGCAGCTTCCCCCACAGACCTCCCCCCAATACTTACCCGTACCTGATCTAGAGATGGGCACGAGAGCGGCTGCTCTCCTGGGCCCATGCCTCCTTGTTGGTTGAGAGACAGTAGTGGGAGCCATTGGCTCCTGCAACTGTCAATCGCAGCCAGTGAGGGGGTGGAGCCAAGCCCCATTTTGTGTATCTCATGGACACTCAGAGCGGGGCTTGGCAGTAAGCACACACAAGTACTCCCAGAGCAAGCGGCTTGGAGAAGAGGAGCCAGGAGCACTGGTGGGGGACCCAAGAAGAGGAGAATCAGGGCTGCTCTGTGCAAAACCATTGCACAAAGCAGGTAAGTGTAGCGCTACCCACACAGGGACCACTTGATAATGCTTGTCCCCAGTGGTTGCCCTGACCTTGCAAGCCTCCCAACACCTGACACTGGGGGTTCAGACATATTTCAACAGTATGAAATAATAATGCAAGAGATACAATTCTTTAGTAACACTTCTAAATCAAGCTCATTCTCACTCTACACCTATCCTCCTTTTGCAAGCTCTTGCACTCTTCCTCCAACATTCATCGGCCACTTTCTGAGACTGAACGGCTGTGTTCCCTCTCTGAACCACCGAGACACATCCTAGCTTCTCTCTATAAAGTGCTCCACAATGCTATTCACTCTGAACTCACTCCCTACACTAAGGCGTGGGCTCGAGACCTAGGAAAGGACATTTCGGTGGAAGATTGGTCCACATCGTTCCACTTTACTCATAAATCATCTATTTTTTGCTACTCACAAGAAAAGAATTTTAAACTTCTTTCTCGATGGTACAGGGATCCCCTCTCCCTACACAAAATATTTCCTTCTACACCTGATCTTTGTTGGTGCTGTAATAGAGCTGTTGGTATACAGCTCCACATTTGACGGGATTGTGAACAAATACAACCCTTCTGGCGACAAGTCTTTGCTATATATAAACGGGTCTACAGTGAGTCCTTGGCCCATTTGCCAGAAATTACCCTTCTATCCATATTACCGGGCTCACGGGCAGCACAGAAGAAAAGTCTGTTGCGCTTCTCTCTGTCTGCGACCTGACAATTGATACCCCTCTTTTGGAAAATGGCTACCACCCCTCTATTCCTGATGTGGGTCTCCGTGCTTAATGATACCATGCGTATGGAGGAAATGATGGTGTTTACCAACGATACCTATGATAAACATAAGTTGCTGTGGTCGGTCTGGCTACATTTCTCCTCGTTTATGACTCTCCGAGATATGTGTTTCAATGTTACACTCTAGTTGAGCCTTGCTCCCATGACCAATTTTCATTTTGGCTTATCTGTTGATTTGATCCTACGGTCCGTGCCGAGATTCGGGCAGCGGGGTCGCTTCGGTGAGATTCGGTGGAGGAACCACCCTACTGTGGCTTTCTAATGTCCCTGTTTCCCACCTCCCTTTTTGTTTCCTTCCCCCCTTCCTTTTTTTTTCTCTTTCTTTCTTTTTTTAGTTTACATTTTTGGTTGTATGGAGTTCTCTCATATTGTTTCAGACATTTTGCCCGGAGATACCCCCCTGATACTTTATTATGTTATACCTCTGTTATATAAGATATTGATCCTTTCCTCTGGCAATTTTACTACATCATTTTCTTACATCCATATGGATCATAACCTCATCTGTGATTTTTTTCTGTTATTTATCTACTTGTACATGTTCTGTTTACCTCTCATACTATGTTTGTTAAATTTATGTAAAATAATAAAGACATATTTGCCTTTAAATCAGGCTCGTTCAAAAGGGTAAACCACAGAATTTAGGTTGAGGAGGTGCATCTTCATTTAACACATAAAAGCAAAACACTGATAAAATGGAAATAACCAAATAGCAACTGTTAACAGATTATACATAGTATACAGTCATGTATACGATGCCATAAATGGGTATAGACACCCTAATTTGAATAACAATGGCTTAGATGCGAAGAGGTCCCTTTAACTAGAAATAGGAACTTGAATCCTGAGATGTTTTAAGTTCCTGATATGATAGTAGCCGTTGTCTTCTGCTAGTGATGCCTGCTGTCACTTATGCAGAGTCCCGCAGCAGTAGGCAAGCAAGCTGACTCTGGAGGAGAACAGCAATCCCCCTTTGTTCAGTTCTGAATCCCGCACCAAGAGAGCTAGCCAGTTCCTTGCTGTAGAATATATCTGCTCTCCCAGCATCCTTCTGGTTCGCCAGCTCTGTAGTCAAACAGTGGTCATAGACAGCCAGCCCCGCTGAGCTGGAATCCAGCGTCAGCCATTTGAGCAGTATTTCCAGGGGGTGGGCATCATGGTGCCATCATATCTCTGGGCAGCTACAAAATAGCTGGGTGGGTGAGTGCTAAGTGACAGCAGGCAGCCATCTTCCGCTGCAAGTGTATGCCATTGGTGGAAGGGAGTCATGGTTCCGGGACTCAACCCTGCTCTGTATTCCAATCTCCAACCACTTTATGGCTCTCCGACTTATTCTCTTTGGCTTCTCTGGCTTTATATTCCCGAGTGCAGGTCCACATTGTATGTGTGAGGCGCCAGGTCGCTAGGCATCAGCTTGTTTAGCGGTTCTCCACAATGCCTGCACTTGCTCTAAGCACTGATTAAGGTTGTCGGTCTCCTGCTGTCAGGGCAAATCAGACACAGACTCTCAGCTCCTTTGATCAGTCCCAGGGCAAAGCCTCTGCTATGCTCCAGGTGGACCCTGGAGTCCACCAGGGTAATCTCCAGCCAGAAAACTTTTGGGAACAACTGCAGCGCATCCTACATCTTTCTCCTCTCTCTCACTCTCAGCATGCTGGGTGATCTTGAGGGCACGGCCACATCCTTCTCTCAGACATTTTGGCACCAGCAAGACTGTTAGGCAGGATTTTTCCTGTGCTTGTTTTAACCCCTGCTTTACCAAGTAGGAGTATGCTGACTGGTTTTCAGGCTTCTTCATCTCCTTCAGTGGCCCCCCCTCTTACCTCCTCCAGAGGCCCCCTCCCTCATCTCCTCCTGCTGTCCCCCCCTCATCTCCTCTAGTGGCCCCCACATCTCCTCCAGAGGCCTCCTTCTTCATTTCCTCCAGTGGCCCCCTTCTTCATCTCCTCCAGCTCCCCCCCTCATCTTCTCCAGTGGTCCCCTCCTTCATCTCCTCCAGCGGCCCCCTCCCTCATCTCCTCCAGCGGCCCCCCTCATCTCCTCCAGCGACCCCCTCCCTCATCTTCTCCAGTGGCCCCCCCCTCATCTCCTCCTGCAGCCCCCTCCTTAATTTCCTCCAGTGGCCCCCTCCCTCATCTCCTCCAGCGTCCCCCCCCATCTCTCCATCTGTCTCCAGGGATTACTCGGGGTACAAGCAGAGGAGGACAAAGAGACCCAAGGGAATTCCCTGGAAGAGGAGGACACGGCTGCAGGAGAAAGGGCAACCCAGGACTGCAACTCGGAAGCTGCTCCATAGAGGAGGGTGAGTGAGAGCTGCGGGTCTCCCCAAGTGTTAGCTTTTCAGTCTGTGTTACTGACTATCTGATATCCAACATAAAGAATAAGAAGGGAATTCCCAGAGAGGGTCTGAAGAAAGAAGTGACAGTTTAAAGTATATACCCCAGAGCCTTGAAAAAACTCTAAAAATCCTATATGTGACATGAAAGGAAAAAATGGTAAAGGAAGTATGTCCAAGAACTCCCAAACTGGAACAATAAAAAAATACACGTCGCAAGGGAAATTAACTCCAGTAAAATCCCAGGAAATAAGTGATAGGAGTGAACTGGAAATAAGCTTAGATAATAGCTTAAGATCTTCCCTGGGACCAGATAACAATAGCCAATAAACACTGGAAAGTATGGAGTTGGGAGAAACTGAAAAAGAACTGCAAATACCAAATAAAAAGGAAATGGCGGAGATGTTTAAAAGCTTGGAAAAATCCATAAAGCAAGAGATGGGGATAATTCGGAAAGAAATGGGACAGTTGTTAACTAGAGTGGAAGAAACGGAGGAAACAGTTAAATACCACACCCAAATTATCCCAGAATTAGAAAAACTGATAATAGATACTCGGAAGGAACAAAAAAGACTGCTTTATATGATGGAGGATCAAGAAAATAGGGACAGGAGAAATAACATTAGAATAAGAGGAGTCCCAGAGCTGCTACAGGGGGAAGACCTAAAGGAGACCACAGGAAAAATTTTGAACTCCATAATGGATAGATCTGGTGCGGAAATGTTTAAATTGGATGGAGTGTACAGGATAGGAAAGTTTCAACAAGAAAAAGGCCCAGAAAAATCAAGAGATATAATCGTTCAGTTCCATAATTATAGAGATAAGGATGAGTTATGGAAGAAGATTAAAGGAAGAACAAATATCAAATATGGAGGGAAAAATATTCAAATTTTTGCAGACATAGCAGCTGAGACACTGAGAAGAAAGAGATCATTGAAACCATTATTGGAATTGTTGAAGAAACAGATTGTGCAATATAGATGGGGTCAATCAGCATGTTTAATCGGTTGGAAAGATGGAGTCACAGCTTTTCTGAGATCCCCTGAAGATATGAAAGACTTTTGTAACAAATTTGAACTGCAGAGAATAGAGATACCGGGATGGGAATAGGAGGAGAGAGAGTCATATATGTTGGGAAAAGAGGAATGGCAGCTAGTTAGAAGAGAAAACAGAGAGCAAATAGATAGAGGGACACCGGGGAGGAGGGGGGGAAGGTGAGCGGCACATGGACGGAGCTGAGCCCCCAGATAGGAATCAAAAGTGGGACTTTTTCCACAAATGATTTATAGGCAAATAAAAAGCCTAACAGGGGTGAGGGGGCAGGGGTATTTAATGGGGGAGGGGAGGGAGGGGAGGGGGATGGAGGGGGGGGGTGGAGGGGAGTGAGAGAAGTGGGGTGGGACTGGGGATAGGGAGTTTTAAAACTGACATCTTGTATGAAAGAAGAGGTATAGGGAAGGGGAAGAAGAAAGGAAATGGTAAAATAGGAAGAAGACAAATAAAATATGGAGGAAATACGTTTTGTAACCCATAATGTAAATGGATTAAATTGCCCGGGTAAAAGATTTAGACTATACAGAGAACTACAACATAGAGAGGCCTCAGTTGTCTTTTTGCAGGAAACACATCTAGAGTTAAAAAAAAAATATTAAGCTAAACGGAAGATCAGGGAGGAGATAGAGAGGTTCTTTGAGGAAAATGAAACGGGATGTATCACTAGCTACAATGTGGGAGGCACATAAAGCATATGTAAGAGGAATCCTTATTGCGATTGGGGCAAAGAAAAAAGGGAAAGACGAGAGAAGATTAGTGGGCTTTTGAAGGAAATAGCTGAGATGGAACTCCTACATAAAAATAACATAAGGAAAGAGATAGAGCAAAGAATGATAAAAAAGAGGGAAGAACTAGAGAAAGTAATGGAGGAAGAAAAAATGAGAACTTTTAATAAGATCATTGGTGAAAGATATAGATGGGGAGATAGACCAGGAAAATATCTTTCTCTCTCCTTTCATTCTTTCTTTACTTCCTCTCTCTCTGTCTCCTGTTTCTCTAATTTTTTTTCTTTTTCTCTTTCTTTCTTTTATCTAGTTCTCTCATTTTTCTCTCTCTTGCCGCCTCCTGTTTCTCTATCCTTCTTTCCCTCTTTCTTTTTCTCTCTCTTTCTTTCTTCCTCTCTCTGTGTCTCCTGTTTCTCTCCTCTCTCTCTCTCTCTCTCTCTCTCTCTCTCTCTCTCTCTCTCTCTCCTGTTTCTCTCCTTTCTTTCTCTCTTTCTTTTTTTCTTCCCCTCATTCTGTCTCACGTTTCTCTCTATTTTCTTTCTTTCTTTAACTCCCTTTCTTTCTTTATTTCTTTCTTTCTTTCTCCCTTTTTCTCAAATTTTTTTCTTCTCTTTCTTTCTTTCTCCCGTTTTTTCTCATTTTTTTTTCTTTCTCTCTGTCTCCCTTTTCTCTAATTTTTTTTCTTTATTTTTTCTTTCTTCCTTTTTTATAGTTCTCTATTTCTCTCCTTTCTTTCTTTTTTACTCTTTCTTTCTTTCTTACTCTCTTTCTGTCTCCTGTTTCTCTTCTTTCTTTCTCTCTCCTTTCTTTCTTTCACTCTGTCTCCCGCTTCTCTAATTTTTTTCTTCCTTTCTTTTTTATTTCTCTCTCTCTCGCTGTCTCCTGTTTCTCTCCTTTCTTTCTTTCTTTCTTTCTTTCTTTCTTTCTTTCTTTATAGTTCTCTTTCTGTCTCCTGTTTCTCTCCTTTCTTTTTTTTTCTTTCTTTCTTTCTGTCTCCTGTTTCTCTCCTTTCTTTTTTTTTTCTTTCTTTCTTTCTGTCTCCTGTTTCTCTCCTTTCTTTCTTTCACTCTGTGGGGCAATCCCCCCTCCCTGCATAAATGACACAGGGCGGGGCAATCTATATTTAGTAACAAGAGACACACAGGTATTCAAACTTCACACCAGCAGACAGTCCCATCAGGAGGGAGGGCTGCTGGAGACACCCCCTCCCACTAAGCTAATACAGATAAACACATACATCCCATACACCCTTCATCTCTGCAAACCAAACCTCACCGCAACCTTCCCCCCTCTATGGCACCCACCACCTCCTCCTAATGCTCCACTCTCCCACTGACCCGAACACCTCCACTGGTAGACTTACACGCTCCTGCACATTCCGCTCCCATGCCACCTTTCTCACCCTTCTCCTTCTCCTTTCCGCCGAGGACATCTCCCCGAACCCTGGCCCTCCACCACCTCGCCCACCGACAAGGCACCCTCCCACTTCCACGTCCTGACTCAACCCCCTCAACCTAGCACCTGTCCCTCTGCTCCCCAAAACCACCCCCCCGTTTTCTTGTGCACTTCTGAACGCCCGATTGGTTTGCAACAAGCTCACCGCCATCCACAACCTCTTTGTTTCCCGCTCCCTCAACCTAGCGATCACGGAAACCTGGATCCAAGCCACTGACTCCACCTCCCCTGCAGCACTCTCCTATGGAGGTCTTATCTGGACCCACAGACCCCCCTCTCTATCCTTCTCCTCCTTTGAGGCCCACTGCATCTGACTTTTCTCTCCAACCCCCCGAGGATTGCTGTGATCTACCGGCCTCCTGGACCCGTATCCTGCTTCTTCTATGACTTTTCCGCCTGGCTACCCTTCTTTCTCTCTTCCGAGCTACCCACCATCATCCTTGGAGACTTCAACATCCCTGTCAACATAAATATAATATAACAATAATAACCGGGCTACATTTCCATTCCTCCACTTAACTTCCTCTTTTGCACTCGCTCAGTGCATACAATTCACCACCCACTCCGACGGGAACATCCTGGACCTCGTCTTCTCTCATCTCTGCACCCCCCACAACCTCACAAACACCTCCTTCCCTCTCTCTGACCACAACCTTATCACCTTCTCTGTCTCCTCATCCCCAAACGCCTACCCCTCCAAATGTCAAACTATTACCAGTCGAAACCTCCGCAACCTGAACCCTGCCCCCTTCCACTCTGCTGATCAACTTTACGACAGCATCCTTCCCCTGTCCTGCCCCGACCTGGCCACGACTGCTTATAAAAACTCGTTGTCATCAGCTCTAGACTCGCTAGCGCCTTTAAACACATGAAGCATCAGACCCTGACCGCCCCAGCCCTGGCAGACTGATCATACCAAAACTCTCAAACGACGCAGTCGTGCGCTGGAGCAACTATGGCGCAAAACCAGATCCGAACTAGCGTTCACCCACTATAAATCTGCCTTCCACACCTACACCTCCTCCCTCCACACTGCCAAACAAGCCTACTTTCTGACCCTCATCAATACCCTCTCCTCCAATCCTCGCTGGCTCTTCTCCACTTTCAACTCTCTACTCTCTCCGCCCCCACCTCCACCCAGTACCTCACTCATCGCCCTCGAGATTGCCAATCACTTCAAAAACAAGATAGACACTATTCGCAGGGAAATCGCTGCTGCTCAGACCTCCACCCCACCTACCTCCTCTCACACAGCAACCCCCTCAACACCTCTTCCCCTTGGCCTCCCCACTGTTCAGACTTCCACCCCATCTAACATCCATCTAACCCAGTGGTTCTCAACCTTTCTATTGCCGCGACCCCTTAATACAGTTCCTCATGTTGTGGTGACCCCCAACCATAAAATTATTTTCGTTGCTACTTCATAACTGTAATTTTGCAGTGGGAGGAGTAGTGCCCCATCACTGATGTCAGTGGGATGAATAGTGTCCCATCGTTGGTGTCAGTGGGAAGAATAGTGCCCCATCGTTGGTATCAGTGGGAGGAATAGTGTCCCATCGTTGGTATCAGTGGGAGGAATAGTGCCCCATCATTGGTGTCAGTGGGAGGAATAGTGCCCCATCATTGGTGTCAGTGGGAGGAATAGTGCCCCATCATTGGTGTCAGTGGGAGGAATAGTGCCCCATCATTGGTGTCAGTGGGAGGAATAGTGCCCCATCACTGGTGTCAGTGGGAGGAATAGTGCCCCATCACTGGTGTCAGTGGGAGGAATAGTGCCCCATCGTTGGTGTCCCATCGTTGGTATCAGTGGGAGGAATAGTGCCCCATCATTGGTGTCAGTGGGAGGAATAGTGCCCCATCATTGGTGTCAGTGGGAGGAATAGTGCCCCATCACTGGTGTCAGTGGGAGGAATAGTGCCCCATCACTGGTGTCAGTGGGAGGAATAGTGCCCCATCGTTGGTGTCCCATCGTTGGTATCAGTGGGAGGAATAGTGCCCCATCATTGGTGTCAGTGGGAGGAATAGTGCCCCATCATTGGTGTCAGTGGGAGGAATAGTGCCCCATCATTGGTGTCAGTGGGAGGAATAGTGCCCCATCACTGGTGTCAGTGGGAGGAATAGTGCCCCATCACTGGTGTCAGTGGGAGGAATAGTGCCCCATCACTGGTGTCAGTGGGAGGAATAGTGCCCCATCGTTGGTGTCAGTGGGAGGAATAGTGCCCCATCGTTGGTGTCAGTGGGAGGAATAGTGCCCCATCGTTGGTGTCAGTGGGAGGAATAGTGCCCCATCGTTGGTGTCAGTGGGAGGAGTAGTGCCCCATCGTTGGTGTCAGTGGGAGGAGTAGTGCCCCATCGTTGGTGTCAGTGGGAGGAGTAGTGCCCCATCGTTGGTGTCAGTGGGAGGAGTAGTGCCCCATCGTTGGTGTCAGTGGGAGGAGTAGTGCCCCATCGTTGGTGTCAGTGGGGGGAGTAGTGCCCCATCGTTGGTGTCAGTGGGGGGAGTAGTGCCCCATCGTTGGTGTCAGTGGGGGGAGTAGTGCCCCATCGTTGGTGTCAGTGGGGGGAGTAGTGCCCCATCATTGGTGTCAGTGGGGGGAGTAGTGCGCCATCATTGGTGTCAGTGGGAGGAATAGTGCTCCATCACTGGTGTCAGTGGGGGGAGTAGTGCCCCATCACTGGTGTCAGTGGGAGGAGTAGTGCCCCATCACTGGTGTCAGTGGGGGGAGTAGTGCCCCATCACTGGTGTCAGTGGGGGGAGTAGTGTGCCCCATCACTGGTGTCAGTGGGGGGAGTAGTGCCCCATCATTGGTGTCAGTGGGGGGAGTAGTGCCCCATCATTGGTGTCAGTGGGAGGAGTAGTGCCCCATCATTGGTGTCAGTGGGGGGAGTAGTGCCCCATCACTGGTGTCAGTGGGGGGAGTAGTGCCCCATCACTGATGTCAGTGGGGGGAGTAGTGCCCCATCACTGGTGTCAGTGGGGGGAGTAGTGCCCCATCACTGGTGTCAGTGGGGGGAATAGTGTCCCATCGTTGGTATCAGTGGGAGGAATAGTGCCCCATCATTGGTGTCAGTGGGAGGAATAGTGCCCCATCATTGGTGTCAGTGGGAGGAATAGTGCCCCATCATTGGTGTCAGTGGGAGGAATAGTGCCCCATCACTGGTGTCAGTGGGAGGAATAGTGCCCCATCACTGGTGTCAGTGGGAGGAATAGTGCCCCATCGTTGGTGTCCCATCGTTGGTATCAGTGGGAGGAATAGTGCCCCATCATTGGTGTCAGTGGGAGGAATAGTGCCCCATCACTGGTGTCAGTGGGAGGAATAGTGCCCCATCACTGGTGTCAGTGGGAGGAATAGTGCCCCATCGTTGGTGTCCCATCGTTGGTATCAGTGGGAGGAATAGTGCCCCATCATTGGTGTCAGTGGGAGGAATAGTGCCCCATCATTGGTGTCAGTGGGAGGAATAGTGCCCCATCATTGGTGTCAGTGGGAGGAATAGTGCCCCATCACTGGTGTCAGTGGGAGGAATAGTGCCCCATCACTGGTGTCAGTGGGAGGAATAGTGCCCCATCGTTGGTGTCAGTGGGAGGAATAGTGCCCCATCGTTGGTGTCAGTGGGAGGAATAGTGCCCCATCGTTGGTGTCAGTGGGAGGAGTAGTGCCCCATCGTTGGTGTCAGTGGGAGGAGTAGTGCCCCATCGTTGGTGTCAGTGGGAGGAGTAGTGCCCCATCGTTGGTGTCAGTGGGAGGAGTAGTGCCCCATCGTTGGTGTCAGTGGGAGGAGTAGTGCCCCATCGTTGGTGTCAGTGGGGGGAGTAGTGCCCCATCGTTGGTGTCAGTGGGGGGAGTAGTGCCCCATCGTTGGTGTCAGTGGGGGGAGTAGTGCCCCATCGTTGGTGTCAGTGGGGGGAGTAGTGCCCCATCGTTGGTGTCAGTGGGGGGAGTAGTGCCCCATCATTGGTGTCAGTGGGGGGAGTAGTGCGCCATCATTGGTGTCAGTGGGAGGAATAGTGCTCCATCACTGGTGTCAGTGGGGGGAGTAGTGCCCCATCACTGGTGTCAGTGGGAGGAGTAGTGCCCCATCACTGGTGTCAGTGGGGGGAGTAGTGCCCCATCACTGGTGTCAGTGGGGGGAGTAGTGCCCCATCACTGGTGTCAGTGGGGGGAGTAGTGCCCCATCACTGGTGTCAGTGGGGGGAGTAGTGCCCCATCATTGGTGTCAGTGGGAGGAGTAGTGCCCCATCATTGGTGTCAGTGGGGGGAGTAGTGCCCCATCACTGGTGTCAGTGGGGGGAGTAGTGCCCCATCACTGGTGTCAGTGGGGGGAGTAGTGCCCCATCACTGGTGTCAGTGGGGGGAGTAGTGCCCCATCACTGGTGTCAGTGGGGGGAGTAGTGCCCCATCACTGGTGTCAGTGGGAGGAATAGTGCCCCATCACTGGTGTCAGTGGGAGGAATAGTGCCCCATCACTGGTGTCAGTGGGAGGAATAGTGCCCCATCACTGGTGTCAGTGGGAGGAATAGTGCCACATCATTGGTGTCAGTGGGAGGAATAGTGCCCCATCATTGATGTCAGTGTGGTGGAGGGGAGAATAGTGCCCCATCATTGGGGTCAGGGGGGGGAAATAGTGCCCCATCGTTGGTGTCAGTGGGGGGAGGAATAGTGCCCCATCGTTGGTGTCAGTGGGGGGAGGAATAGTGCCCCATTGTTGGTGTCAGTGAGGGGAGGAATAGTGCCCCATCGTTGGTGTCAGTGAGGGGAGGAATAGTGCCCCATCGTTGGTGTCAGTGAGGGGAGGAATAGTGCCCCATCATTGGTGTCAGTGAGGGGAGGAATAGTGCCCCATCATTGGTGTCAGTGGGGGGAGGAATAGTGCCCCATCGTTGGTGTCAGTGGGGGGAGGAATAGTGCCCCATCGTTGGTATTAGTGACACAAATGATGGGGCACTATTCCTCCCACTGACACCAATGATACTTACTTTGCTGACCCCTGCTCCAGCCTGGGCTCGCTCTCTCACTTACCTGTCAGCTGTCTTCCTTCTCTGGCCGCTCTCCTCTTCACTCGCTTCGGCAGCTCCCTCGATCTTCTTTGATGTACGCGCGCTGCCGCTCGGCTCCTCCTCTCCAAGCTCCACCTCCTCGCCGGTGATTGGCCGCCTGTGTGCCTCTCCTGAGCTACAGTTCCGGTGGCCAATCAGCGGCGAGGAGGCGGAGCTGCTGAGCGATCCCAGAGGTGTGGCCAGGTGACAGGAGCAGCGTATCATCCCGCCCACACATCGCCTGAGACGGAGGAGCGGTGTCTCGGTTCCTAAGACCATCGGAAATATGTGTTTTCCGATGGTCTTAGGCAACCCCTGGGAAATGGTCGTTCGACCCCCAAAGGGGTCGCGACCCGCTGATCTAACCCCATCTAACATCCCTCACACAGAAGCTCCCTCAACACCCCACTCCTTCGACCTTACCACCACTGAGGAGGTTACTAAGGTCTTCTCTGAAGCCCGCCTTACCACCTGCCCCCTCGACCCTGTCCCCTCACAACGCCTACAATCTCCCTCCTCCTCCATCCTACGCTCACTCACCCACATCTTTAATCTCTCCCTCTCTTCTGGCACATTCCCCTCCCCTCTGAACCACGCACACATCACTCCCATACTTAAAAAGCCCTCCCTGGACCCCACTGACCCGAACAACCTTAGACCCATCTCCCTGCTGCCATTTACATCCAAACTCCTTGAGCGCTTAGTCTATACTCGCCTACGCTCTCACCTCAATGACAACAACCTCCTTGACCCCCTACAGTCCGGCTTCCGTCCCCTACACTCCACCGAAACCGCCTTACTCAAACTCCCAAACGACCTGCTAACCGCCAAAGCCAATGGCCACTATTCAGTGCTCCTACTCCTTGACCTCTCTGCGGCGTTCGACACAGTCAACCACCCTCTCCTCCTCAAGAAACTACACTCCCTTGGCCTCAGAGACTCCACTCTATCCTGGCTCTCTTCCTACCTATCACAACGCTCCTTCAGCATTACCTATAGCACTACCACCTCCCCCCCACTCCCCCTTTCTGTTGAGGTCCCTCAAGGCTCTGTCCTCGGGCCCCTTCTCTTCTCTAGCTACACCTTTTCCCTTGGCCAACTGATACACTCTCATGGCTTCAACTACCACCTCTATCCCGACGACACGCAAATCTATCTCTGGACCCCTCACCTCACCCCTTCAGTCACTGCCCGAATCACCAGCCTACTGAATGACATATCAGATTGAATGTCGCTCCACTTCCTTAAACTGAACCTCTCCAAAACCGAGCTCCTAATCTTCCCCCCAGCCTGCGCACCCCCCCCACACTGACTTCTCCATCACGTCCAACCATGCCACCATCAAGCCCACCCCGCAAGCCAGAGTACTTGGTGTCATACTAGACTCCAATCTATCCTTCCAGCCCCAAGTCTAATCGCTAACAAACTCATGCAGTACTCCACCTCCGCAAAATCGCCAAAATACGCCCATTCCTAACCCCCTGAAACTACTAAGCAGCTCATCCACTCCCTCATCATATCACGACTCGATTACTGCAACTCCCTCCTCACTGGCCTGCCTCACCGCAGGCTGTCCCCACTTCAGCCGATCCTGAAAACGGCGGCCAGACTCATCCACCTTACCAACCGCTCCGTGTCCGCCACCCCCCTCTGCCAATCCCTCCACTGGCTTCCGATTGCCCAACGTATCAAATTCAAACTGCTAACACTGATGTACAAAGCTGTCCATAATTCTGCCCCAAACGACATCACCGACCTAATATCCAAATACCACCCAAAACGCACTCTCCGCTCATCACAAGACCTCCTCTCTAGTTCCCCGATCTCCTCCTCCCATGCCCGCCTCCAGGACTTCTCCAGGGCATCACCCATCCTCTGGAATTCCCTACCCCAATCCATCAGACTATCACCCACTCTCCTCTCCTTTAGGCAAAACCCACCTCTTCAGGGAAGCCTACCCCACCCTCTGCTAACTGCCGATCTCCTCCACTCTTCCTACCACTCCATCCCCTACAGCTTTTCCTCCCGTACCACTATCCCCTCCCTCCTAGATTGTAAGCTCCAAGGAGCAGGGCCCTCGAACCCCTCGTGTTTCGCACTGTATTGTTATTGTACTGTCTCATGTATTGTCCCCCATTGTAATGTACAGCGCTGAGCAAACTGTTGGCGCTATATAAATACTGTATAATAATAGTTTGCTCCCAAACAAGACACACAATATAACAATGGGATGCAACCACATAACACCAAACAATCCACAACCCCCACCCCATCTATCTCCTAGACATGTCTACACAATATTAGGACAGATTACCCTGTACCCCTAACAGGCACAGGGTGACTTACACATAATAGGCATATGGGGAGCTGACACAGGGGTCTCCCCACCTCTCCAAAGCTGGTTTCCATGGGCTCCCCACCCAAAGTGACTCCGGTCACAAATAGTAATGAATTTAAACGAATCTGAAATGATGAAACAAAATAAATGAATGAATTATCATTTCTAATTGAATTTGAATCAAATTCGAAACAAATTTGGAAACTAAATTAAATTTAAAAACAAATTCGAAATGTGGGTATGTGTATTAAGATACAGCCATCTTCTGAAATTTGAACTTCAGAAAAAAAGAGAATAGAATAGAAAACAAAAGAATAGAAAAGAAAAGGATAGAATAGAAAAAAATAGAATAGATTAGAACAGAATAGAACGAAAAAAAAAAAATTAATTGACCCAGCGCCACACTTGTGTATACGTAATAAATTGTAAATAATAAATAAATACACAAATTAGAAAAGTCCACGTGCAATTGCAATGTAAGAACAAATGATATGGAAAAAGTCCATGTGTTGTGCTCCACCAAATTACTCTTCCAGTGCTTGATCAATCAATTCCTGCATGTAGTAAACTCACCGTGTATCACACACCCTGCCACCATTAGCAGCTCACCTTCCAATTTGACCTATGAACAATAGCTCATATGCTACAAATAAATAATATTTTAAAATAACAATATATATGCAGAGCTCTGTAAATCATATAAAAATAATCATAAACAAAAAGTCCATCAATAAAGTCCTTTTTGAAATCACCATGTGAATTGAATTTCAAATAAAACCACCACGTGACTGTAAATAAATTTCTAAACAGTGCTGTGCTCCCCCTTTAGGTGTGCACTCACCAACTTTACTTGCCTCCCACTCTCATGGTTGGCAAAAATCGCTTTGGTATAAACCAAACAGACAAGGATGTTCACTCATATACATCGATTTTTCCTCAGAATGGTTCCAACACTCCAAATCAATAGCCTATGTAACTGACTCTCCACAGTAACTCTCCCAGAATGGCTCCAACACTCCAGATCTACAATCTCTGCTAATGACGAAGAACAAAATGCAAGATAAGCCCAAAGATATATATCTGCCTTTGTGAAGGTAATGTCAGAGAGGGAAGACCGCACAATGCTCTCACCACTGCCGGTCCTCGCTCTGACAGTCCCGCGTCACATCCGGTTCCAAAGTACGTCACTTCCGGTTCTCGCTTAGCCAACTGACGCGTTTTGTCACTTCCGGACTTATTCATAGGGAGTGGCTAAGCGATGCGGCTCCACGCTTTTATAGAGTGCACGGTAAATATGCAGTGTTGCTAATTGGTTGACTTTAATAAACGGGAATTCAGCCCATAATCTGGCGGAAGTTACCTGCCGTGGCTGCCATATTTGATTGCACACCAGCTCAAAATTCAATGTTAATACATGTATATATACAGTTGTGGCCAAAATTATTCAACCCCCACTGAAATTGAGTGTTTTGGCCAGTTTGACATTGCTTTTGATCATTCAGTCATCTTGCTTACATTTACATTAAAGAGGCACTTGTAGGTCAGACAAATATAACATAACAGTTATAATGAAATAACCACAAATGTCTTTTCTGTGCTCACAGCATTATCAGTTTTATTCAACCCCCAAGTGACATTCAATCTTAGTACTTAGTACAGCATCCTTTTACAGTTATAACAGCTTTTAAACGTGAAGCATAGCTTGACACAAGTGTCTTGCAGCGATCTACGGGTATCTTCGCCCATTCTTCATGGGCAAAGGCCTCCAGTTCAGTCACATTCTTAGGCTTGCGCACTGCAACTGCTTTCTTTAAGTCCCACCAGAGGTTCTCAATCGGATTTAAGTCTGGTGACTGCGATGGCCACTCCAAAATGTTCCAGCCTTTCCTCTGCAACCATGCTCTAGTGGACTTGGAGGTATGCTTGGGATCATTGTCCTGTTGAAAGGTCCAACGTCTCCCAAGCCTCAGGTGTGTGACGGACTGCATCACGTTTCCATCCAATATCTCCTGGTACTGAAGAGAATTCATGGTACCTTGCACACGCTGAAGCTTCCCTGTACCTGCAGAAGCAAAACAGCCCCAAAGCATGATTGACCCTCCACCATGCTTCACAGTAGGCAAGGTGTTCTTTTCATCATAGGCCTTGTTCTTCCTCCTCCAAACATAGCGTTGATCCATGGGCCCAAACAGTTCTAATTTTGTTTCATCAGTCCACAGAACACTATCCCACAACTTTTGTGGTTTGTCCACATGGCTTTTGGCATACTGCAGTCGACTCTTCTTATTCTTTGGAGACAGCAAGGGGGTACGCCTGGGAGTTCTGGCACGGAGGCCTTCATTACGCAGTGTGCGTCTTATTGTCTGGGCTGAAACTTCTGTACCCACATCTGACAAATCTTTTCTCAGTTCCTCAGCAGTCACACGGGGACTTCTCTCCACTCTACGCTTCAGGTAGCGCACAGCAGTCGAAGTCAGCATCTTCTTTCTGCCACGACCAGGTAGCGTTTCAACAGTGCCCTTTGCCTTGAATTTGCGAATGATGCTTCCTAAGGTGTCTCTTGGTATGTTTAACATCTTTGCAATCTTCTTATAGCCATTGCCCTTCCTGTGAAGAGAAATCACCTCTTCTCTTGTCTTCCTGGACCATTCTCTTGCCTTCACCATGTTTGTAACCACACCAGTAAATGTCTAGAAGGAGCTGAGTATCACAGTCATTTTAAAGCTGCCTAATTGGTGCTTATTATGCTTGATTGCTGCTCGGTGACATCCACAGGTGTTTTCAATACCTGATGGAAAGCACCTGTATGAACCTCTGTTCTTCAGAGTGGTAGTCTTTAAGGGGTTGAATAATTGTGGCAATGAAGAAACCACATAAGAACCATTTACTACTGTATTACATAAACAATTGATGTCATTTTAGTTGCATTTGGGTAGTTACAACGTCCTTGTAGGATTTGATTCTGAATACAATTCCAAATGTACACTATAGTCCCTAAACCCCTTTACAGCATTGGGGGTTGAATAATTTTGGCCACAACTGTATCAACAACACACTGCCAGACATGGATAAGATGATATATATTATTAAATATCTACCAACCTATTACACATGTGTATTCATATGTCGTTAAACATATATTGTTATTAATTAATTGACTATAACTCCTCATTACTATGCCCATTACCTGGCGGAAATAACCCACCATGGCTACCATGTTTAAGGGCAGATTATATCAAATATTCATAACAATGCATAAATACATATTAACAATCTATTAATAGATACAAATACAATATCATACATCTGTGGGCTTTTACAAATGTATTACACAACCATATATTATAAACTTAAACTTTAATATATATAAAATTATACAATCATAAAAAATAAAAAAATAAAATAAATAATAAAAAAAAAAATAAATTAAATATAAACTGACAATAGCTACAGTATGTCATCTATTGACAATAATTAAGTTTAATAATTAATATTTTGGGTTTCAACTTATTGTTAAATTTCAAAGATGATTAATTAAGCAATTTAAATCGAATTCAACGTTTAATCCGTATGGTGTTAATGATTTAAGAAGAAAGATCCATTTGGTCTCATGTTTTGATAAATCTCTAACCTTTATATGCACCTGTCCCTTTAAGGGCTGTTAGCAGATGTGTAGATCAGAAAACACACAGCGCCCAGGACCAATCTACTAACAAACAAATATAAGTGAAATGCTGCTGTGCATAGGTATATAAACCAAAACAAATTTTCCAATATAAACCAGCGCAAAACACAAATGTTAAAATAAGTGAATATAAAATTATTATTTGATAAAAAATCTTCCAGTGATAAAGGTAAGTGACCACAAACACGTGACATAAAAAAGTTATTCCATAAATCAAAAGTCCAGTGATCCCTAAAAAAACTTTCTCAAAAATAAACTTCAGTGCTTCAAATAATTCTTCCACCATCCACCAGTGCCAAAACCAACATAAACCGCACTCACCAGATAATGGTGAGTAAAACACCTTTCAGGATTATTAAGGGCTCCTGGACCCCCTTTGAGGACTCCTCTATTTTCCGCCTCAGATCTATGGGTATTTTCTCCACTCGTCTCCTCTCCACATCACCAAGTTCTAACTCACAGCCTTGTATGCAGCAGGATGACAACCTCCATAAAAAACAAACTTCCTCCACTAGTCAAAATGGCCGCTTGGAACGCATCCCTTGGCGTCTTGAGAACGCCCTGTGGGTGGGGCGAAACGCGTTGACGTACTTCCGGTTGGTCTCCCGAACGTCCAACGTCATTTCCGGTGAGTGGAACGCACGCCGAGGGATGCGTTCCAAGCGGCCATTTTGACTAGTGGAGGAAGTTTGTTTTTTATGGAGGCTGTCATCCTGCTGCATACAAGGCTGTGAGTTCCTAGGAGCTGTGGAAATTCGTTTTGCTGTTCGAAAATTCGATTGATGTCCTTAAATAATTGCTGGTTTTTATCCTATGAAATGTGAGTGGTTTGGCTTGAATTAATTATAAAAGGGGTATAACAGTATTACACTATTAGTCTTTTTTCCCCTTTTTGGAACTTGGATGAGTAAGGCGGGCTTGTTTTTCAGGTAATCTGTTAAAAAATTCTTGAAGCAGCTTAGGAGCATGCACATTTCTCGCTGGCTCCCTTTCCATTTAACCAGATATTGAATCTGTCTCCCCCTTTTCCGTCCATCCAAGATGGTTTCAACTTTGAACTAGATGTCTTCCCCTACCGTGACTGGCGGTGAAGGCGATTCCTCTCTTCCAGGGATAGGGCACATTAATCTCCCATTTGATTTTAAAGGGTCCAATGAACCTGGGACCTAGTTTTTGTGAAGGGCAAGCAAGTTTGAGATTGGTTGTAGCAAGCCACACTTTGTCTCCCACCTTCCACCCAGGGTTACCTCTCCTCCTTTTATCAAACTGTTTCTTGTAATCCTCCTGAGCTTTTTGCATTGTCCTCTGGAGTATCTGGTAATTGGATTGTGTGAAAGTTAACCTATCCTGGACTGCAGGTACTGATGCTTCTGGAATGGAATCCAGAACAAAGGAAGGGCGAAAAACATAATTTTCCCAGAAAGGAGACTGGTTGGTGGAAGCATGGACAGAGTCGTTGTAGGCGAATTCTGCACAGGGAAGAAGAGATGCCCAGTTATCCTGAGAGAAGGTGGAGAAGCATCTTAGGTATTGCTCCAAAGTTTGGTTAGTCCTCTCCGTTTGCCCATTACTCTGTGGATGATAAGCAGAAGAAAGACATACTTCGATATTCAGGGTTTTTCACAAAGATCTCAAAAATTTGAAGGTAAATTGTACCCCCCTGTCAGAAACTATATTGTTGGGTATCCCTTGTAGTCTTACTATCTCCTTAATAAATGTTTGAGCAGCTTCAGTAGCGGAAGGATTACCCACCATGGGCAGGAAGTGAGCCATTTTGGACAGTCTATCCACTACCATCAGGATAGTGGTGAATCCCTCAGAGGGAGGTGTGTCCACAATAAAGTCCATAGACATCATCTTCCAAGGCTGTTCAGTAACTGGCAGGGGTCTCAGCAAGCCCCAGGCTCTGGTATGGCTGCCCTTATTGCGTAGACAAATTGCGCAGGAGTTAATATACTCTTTACAGTCCTGTCTCAGGTTGGGCCACCAAAAGGATCTTTGGACAAGCTCAGTTGTTTTCCGTACCCCTAAGTGACCTGCAAGCAAATGGTCGTGGCAGATCTTAAATATTTGTGGCCTGACTTCTTGGGGAATGAAGATCTTGTCCTCATGCCACAAGAAATCCTCATGCTTCCTTCACGATAACCTCTCAGACCCAGCATATGAAAGTGAAGCTTGTTTAATTGATGCTTTTAGATCAGGCTGAATGAGTAGGAAATTATGTGGAGATAAAATAGTACTGGGAGCAGCTGTTTGAGGAGTGTCTGGGAACATCTGCTTTCCTGTTTTTAGACCCTGTAGGTATGTTAGATGAAAACTGAACCTTGAAAAAGAATAAGGCTCATCGAGCTTGTCTTGGTCTTAACCGTTTTGCGGTTCAAAGATATTTCAAGTTCTTTTGATCGGTAAAAACCATGATAGGGTGAGCAGCGCCTTCCAAGAGGTAGCGCCACTCTTCCAATGCAGATTTAATGGCCAGTAATTCGCGGTTCCCCACGTCATAATTTTTCTCCGGTTGACTCATCTTTCGGGAGAAAAAGGCCACTGGGTGCAAGAGAGCCTTGGGCCCCTGACGTTGTGAAAGGATTGCTCCTGTGGCAATCTCCAAGGCATCGACCTCCAGGACAAAGGGCAGAGTGGAGTTGGGGTGCTGTAGCACCGGAGCAGAGCTAAATAGAATCTTCAGCTTGTCAAAGGGCCCTTGGGCTTCTGGAGACCACTGGAATCGGGTATGTATCCGAGTTAATTGGGTAATGGGAGTGATGATAGAGGAAAAGTTCTTGATAAATCTCCTGTAAAAATTGGCAAAGCCCACAAATCTTTGAATACCTTTCTTATCGGTGGGGGCCGGCCAGTTGGTGATGGCAGCTACCTTTTGGGGGTCCATAGATATCCCATCAGTGGAAATGATCAAGCCCAGGAATTGGATTGATAGTTTTTCAAATTCGCATTTCTCCGCCTTTGCATATAATCCATGCTGACTTACGGTAGCTAGGACTTTTTTGACATGCACTTGGTGGAGTTCCAGGGTGGCAGAAAAGATAAGAATATTGTCAAGAAGTGATCCAAGAATTCCTGGAAAATGTTGTTCACGAGGTGCTGAAAGGTTGCAGGAGCGTTACACAACCCGAAGGGCATAACCAGGTACTCGAAGTGCCCAAAGCAGGTTCTAAAAGCTGTCTTCCATTCATCTCCTTTGCAGATTCTGACTAGATTATAGGTGCCCCCGAGATCCAGTTTTGTAAATATTTGGGCATCACGGAATCTTTGGAAGAGCTCCGGGACCAGAGGGAGCGGATAACGATTTTTGATAGTCACTTTATTGAGTCCCCGGCAATCCACACAAAGCCTGAGTGAGTGATTCTTTTTCTCCACGAAGAAGATTCCCGCACCAGCAGGAGAAGAAGAGGGGTGAATGAACCCCTTCTTAAGACTCTCATCAATGTACTTCGGATAACGGAAAAATTTGCCCAAAGGGAATCTCTGCCCCGGGAAGGAGTTCAATAGGGCAGTCATATGGCCAGTGAGGTGGTAGCGTGTCGGCCTTCTGTTTATCAAAAACATCCAGGTATTCATGGTAGGATGGGGGCACAATTTGACTGGTGTCGGGCACCGTTTGAACGGTCAGGCAACTGCTAGAGTCTGTGAGTTCAGGGGGAAAGCAATGTTGTAGACAGTAGATGGAGGAGAAGGAAATCTTTCCTGTAGGCCAATCCACATGAGGGTTATGGGCCATGGTATTCCCAGGATGATCGGGAACATGGGGGAGCACAAGATGTCAAAGCAGAGAAATTCTTTATGGCCTGAGTCTGTGGATGTCAAAATAGGAATGGTTTCCTGTGTTATAGGACCAGATCGAGGAAAAGTCCCATCGGCTAAATGGACTGCAAGTTTTTGTTTTTTGTCTCTCATTGGGGCCTGCAACTTCTTTGCTAGGGTGACGTCCAAAAAACAGCTGCACGCCCTGGAGTCAGTGATTGCTTGGAGCTTGACTTCCCTTCCCGCGACCTGCAACAAGATAGGTAGAACAAGGTGAGCTGGTAATGATCCAGAAATCTGAGAGTAAATAGCGCGTGGAGGGATATATTTACTAGGTCTCACAGGACAATTTTGTAAGAAATGTCCAGATGCTCCACAGTAGAGGCATAGGTTGGACTGTCTCTGACGTGTCTTTTCATCTGGGGACAAGGAGGAGCAAACTAGGCCAATCTGCATAGGTTCAGTTTCGGCAACAGGAGCAGATTGCACAGTGGGCAGAGGAGCAGAGAAGGAAGGCACCTTGGGTAGCATCCAGGATGGACAGTAGGAATTAGATCTTTCCAATCGCCATTCCCGCAGGCGACTGTGTAGCTGGATGGCCAACTGGATGAAGCCTTCAAGGGAGGTAGAAGCCTCGACTCTGGCTAATTCATCTTTGAGTCCTTCAGAGAGACCAAGCCGATACTGGTATCTGGTGGTGGCTTCATTCCAGCCTGTGTCTACTGACCATTTATGGAATTCAACCGTATAATCTTCCACGGGTCGGCGACCTTTTTGGAGGGAGTGAAGGGCAGCTTCTGCTGAGGCCATGCGTTGGGGATCGTCATATAGTTGGGACATGGCATCAAAAAAGGTAGTAACAGGCAGCAGTATCAGAACTGGTCTCTTTTGCTCCAGGAGGTGATGTGCACAGGACTAAGGTTCATCAGTAAGTAGCAAGATGATGAACCCCACCTTCAGAGACTCTAAAGAAAAAGTTCTGGATTGAAGTGCCAAATATAACAGACATGCATTTTTAAACGCCCTGAACTTTTGACGATCTCCAGAAAAGCGTTCCGGGACTGGTACTCTTGGCTCTGGTGGAGGTAGCATTACTGTGGGAGCGACTGCAGGGCCTTCTTAAACAGAAGCGGAGGATGCAGAGGGTGCCCTGGGTGAGTTTTGGTCAGCAGGAGCTGAAGGAGTGGCAAGATTCTGCAGGCGACCTTCTAATTGGATATAGCCTTCTTGTAGGTCAGGCATGTCCAAAGTCCGGCCCGCGGGCCATTTACGGCGCGGGGGTCGGTTTAATACGGCCCTCCAACAGCCCTCCCTGCTCTGTGTAATGTGGCCCTCCCTTCTATGGCAGACAGTCTGCTTGAGAGCAGAGGGCAGTGCGCATGCCTGACTGCAGCGCGCTGGGAGCGACAGAGGGCGGTGACGTCAGGGCTTCCAGCGTAATGTGGCCCTCCCACGGCCCTCCCTTCTATGGCAGACAGTCTGCTTGAGAGCAGAGGGCAGTGCGTATGCCTGACTGCAGCGCGCTGGGAGCGACAGAGGGCGGTGACGTCAGGGCTTCCAGCGTGAAGTGTCTCTTCCCCTCCCGGCGGACGAGCAGAGACTTCAGCTCCAGCTACCTCCTCCGCGGGACTGCTGTATTTGGGGTGTGAGACAGACCGCCATTTCATGGGCTGGGATGCAGGGAGCTGGACAGAGGTAGGTAGGGTCCTGACCTAGCAGAATCTGTGACGCTGTGGAGTGGTGGAAGTGTGTGAGCTGCTACCAGAAAGTCTGACCAAATAACTCAGCTTACACCTGCCAAGGTCAAACAGAAGCAGAATTATGCTTGCTAAATATGAACAAGGAACAGATCTCCAAAATGTAATTCCTGCCATATTACACTCATAAACGTATTTCCAGAAGGGCCACATTTTTACTCTGGCACTGCACCATTCACTCTTCCCCTTCTGGCCAATTTATAAAATGGCAACTATAAATAAAAAAAGGAAAGTTGAGAGTGAGGGCCGCAGTTTCCAGGAAAGGTGGAAAGTGGATTTTTTTTTCACTGAAATACGGAATCGCTGTGTTTGTCTGATATGTCAAGAGACTGTGGCCGTTTATAAAGAATTTAATGTCAAGAGACACTACCAGACGAGACATAGCACATACAACAAACTAACAGGGCGCGACCGCAGTAAAAAGTTGAAGCAACTTGAAGCGGTTTTAATGTCACAACAGCGATTTTTCACAAGAGCCCGTGAGTCAAATGAAAATGCCACAAAGGCAAGCTATGAGGTGGCAACGTTAATTGCTAAAAATTGCAAGTCTTTTGTTGAGGGTGAATTTATTAAAGAGTGCATTATGAAAATGGTTGAGAATATCTGTCCCGAGAAGAAGCAAGAGTTTGCCAACATTTGCCTGGGTCGTAACACCGTAGCATGGAGAATTGAAGATATTTCATTAGATATAAAGAGACAGTTGATGTCCAAAGGACAGGATTTTGACTTCTTTTCAATAGCCTGTGATGAAAGCACAGACCTATCTGACACAGCTCAGTTGCTGATTTTTTTGAGAGGGGTGGACGCTGAAATAAATGTGACTGAAGAACTACTTGACCTCCAAAGCCTTGCGGATCAAACAAGAGGAAAAGATTTATTTGTTGCTGTTAGTTCCGCAATAGATGACATGAAACTGCCCTGGAACAAAGTTACTGGGGTTATTACTGATGGGGCACCTGCTATGGTTGGTGAAAGAAGTGGATTATCAACCCTAATCTGTAACAAGGTGATTGAAGAAGGAGGCGAAGCTATTAAACTCCATTGTATCATTCATCAGCAAGTTCTCTGTGCTAAATATCTCAAATATGATCATGTTATGAAACCGGTTGTAAAGAATATTAATTTTATTCGCGTTAAAGCTCTGTGCCACCGCCAGTTTAAACAGTTTCTACTGGACATCCAGGCTGAATATGAAGATGTTTTATATCACAACGATGTAAGATGGCTCAGTCGAGGGTCTGCGCTGCAGCGTTTTTACTCTCTCAGAAAGGAAATCAAAGAATTCCTGGAAACAAAGGGGCAACTGATGCGAGAACTATCTGATCCTATTTGGCTGGCTGATTTGGGGTTTTTAGTTGACATGACAAAGCATCTGAATGTACTAAACACCAGTCTTCAGGGAAAAGATGCAGTGGTAAACCAGCTTTATTCACACCTCAAGGCGTTTGAAACAAAGCTGCAACTTTTCCAAAGGCATTTGTCACAAACACAGCCCAATACCATACATTTTTCAGCATTGCAGGAAGTAATGAACAGTTTTTCACAGGACAATATCAGTGCACAAATGAGCAGGCATGCAGCAGACATCGCATCTCTGGCTGAAGAGTTTAAACAGCGCTTTCAAGATTTTGCAGCTATTGAAAATGAGATCAGCCTTTTCTCCTCTCCATTCTCTGTTGACCCCGATGATGCTCCAGATCAGCTGCAGCTTGAGCTCATTGAGCTGCATTGTGACAGAGAGTTACGCAGTCGTCACCAACAGCTCTCTCTTGTGAACTTTTACCGCCAACTGGATAAAGGCAGGTTTCAAGAGATTCGGACATTGGCTAAGAAAATGCTGAGCTTGTTTGGCTCAACATATTTGTGTGAGAAGACATTCTCTGTTATGAACTTTAACAAGAACCGTGTGAGGACAAGACTAAGTGACTCTCATCTGCGTGACATTTTGCGCATCAAAACCACTGCCTTTGTACCTGATCTAACCGATTTGCTGCAGTCCAGATCTCAGTTTCACCCTTCACATTAGTGCAGGTAAGTTTTTTTTAAATGTATTTTCAATACATTGTGAAAACTCAGCTGTCAGTTGATCTTAATGTTATGAAATGAAAAGTATGTCGTTAACTTGGCATAAAATAATTTATTTGCATTTAATTGTAATGGTTCAAAGAATGTTCGGAAAAATGTTCGGCCCTCTACCATGTTCACTTCATCCAATCTGGCCCTCTTTGAAAAAAGTTTGGACACCCCTGTTGTAGGTTCTTGACTGCTTGCGTGAGGGCGGCAACCTGCTGGCACAGAGCCTCTATCGGGGAGACACCTCTCTCAGCCTCTGACATTATGGCTGGATTATGCTGTCACGTACCTGACTGGAGGCTGCAATAGAGCGAGGGCTACCCTTACGGCTCAGTGCAGTGCGCCCCTGGAGGTGCAAACAGGAGGTGAAGTGCCCAAAGAAGCACGTGTTGCCAGTGGTGTTGCTGCTTGGAAATGCCTGATGATATGGAACCCATGGGTGCTCCAGTTGCAGTATGAGTCTCTCCAGAGAACACGTGGATCCAGAAGGATGGGTAGAGTAGTCAGTAGACAGAGCCAGGATCAATAAGGAACAGCAGACAAGAGCAACGTCAGGATCAAAACGGGGTCATACACATAGTAACAGAAGACAGTAGCAAGGTCAGGATCAAGCCAGGGTCATACACAGAGTAGCAGCAGACAGGAGTAAGGTCAGGAGCAAGCCGGGTCAGTAATGGGTAATCAGCAGTAAATTCAGGAACACAGGAACAGGAGGGGCTGACGATAATCCAGCAATCACTGAGCACAGCTGCAGTCCTTATAAAGGCTACTGAGTATCAGCAATTAGTGCACCCTGCATGTGCCGGTGCGTTTTCATGCACAGGAATGCATGATTATGTGTCGCCCGCCTATGTGCATGCACATTTTCTTTGCACGATTTGATGCTTTTGCCTGGGCTTCCTTGTCTTTTCCTCTCACACACACATTACATATTGTTAGGCACACAGTTAACCCTTTGATTGCTCCTAGATGTTAACCTTTTCCCAGTCAGTCATTAGTACAGTGACAGTGTATATTATTAGCACTGATCACTGTGTGATGTCAGTGTAATTTAGTCAGTTCCCAACCCAGTGTCAGTTAGTGTCAGATTGCCTTCCCCACTATCATATTTCCACTATAAGTCACTGGTCACTGCAATTACTATTATAAAAAAAAACGTTTAATTCCCGTATATAGTATACCATTGTTGGAAGATGCTATAACTTTCACACAGACCGATCAATATACACCTATTGTTTTTTTTTTTTACAAAAGACATATAGAAGAATACATTTTGGTCTAAATTTATGAAGTTATTTGATTTTTTTAATTTTTTTATTGAATATGTTTTATACTAGAAAGTAAAAAATATATATTTTTTCAAAATATTCTGTCTTTTTTTGTTTATGTAATAAAAAATAAAAAACCCAGTAGTGATCAAATGCAGTGCGCAGAAGTCGCCAACTGTCTGCAAAGTCAATAGCTAAGGACCTCCAAACTTCATGTGGCCTTCAGATTAGCACAACAGTGCGTAGAGAGCTTCATGGAATGGGTTTCCATGGCCGATCAGCTGCATCCAAGCCTTACATCACCACGTGCAAAGCAAATCATCAGATGCAGTTCTGTAAAGCACACCACCACTGGACTCTAGAGCAGTGGAGACGTGTTCTCTGGAGTGACGAATCACGCTTCTCTGTCTGGCAATCTGATGGATGTGTCTGGTTTTGATGGTTGCCAGGAGAACAGTACTTGCCTAACTGCATTATGCCAAGTATAATGTTTGTTGGAGGGGGACTTATGGTGTGGGAGGGCTTGTTCTTCAGGGGTTGGGCTTTGCCCCTTAGTTCCAGTGAAGGCATCAGCATACCAAGACATTTTGGAAAATTCCATTCTCCCAATTTCATGGAAACAGTTTGGGGATGGCCCCTTCCTGTTCCAACATGACTACGCACAAGTGCACAAAGCAAGGTCCAGAAAGACATGGATGAGGGAGTTTGGGTTGGAGGAACTTAACTGGCCTGCACAGAGTCCTGACCTCAACCCGATATAACATCTTTGGGAAGAATTAGAGCGGAGACTGAGAGCCAGGCCTTCTCGTCTGACATCAGTGCCTGACCTCACAAATGAGCTTCTGGAAGAATGGTCAAACTTTCCCATAGACAAACTCCTAAACCTTGTGGACAGCCTTCCCAGAAGAGTTGAAGCTGTTATATCTGTAAAGGGTGGGCCAACTCAATATTGAACCCGACAGACTAAGACTGGGATGCCATTAAAGTTCATGTGCGTGTAAAGGGCAGGCTTTCCAATACTTTTGGCAATATAGTGTAGATACATAGGTCACCTTTCGCCTCTCACTGGGGTTTATATGGATACATAGGTCACCTTTCGCCTCTCACTGGGGTTTATATGGATACACAGGTCACCCTTTGCCTCACACTGAAGTTTATATAGCTACATAGGTCACCTTTTCCCTCATACTGAGGTTTATATGGATACATAGCAGGGGCGGACTGACAACTCATGGGGCCCCCAGGCAATAGGGGATCTGGGGCCCCTGTGTCCTCGCCCACACTGAAATCACACCAAAAAAGCCTATGAAAGGTACCAGGGGCATCTCATGGGGCCCCCTACTGACCCCGGGCCCTCGGGCACTGCTCGAGTTCCCAAATGGTCAGTCCACCCCTGAGACATAGGTCACCTTTTCCATCATACTGAGGTTTATATGGATACACAGGTCACCCTTCGCCTCACACTGAGGTTTATATAGCTACAGAGGTCACCCTTCCCCTCACACTGGGGTTTATATGGATACATAGGTCACCTTTCCCCTCTCACTGGGGTTTATATGGATACACAGGTCACCTTTCGCCTCACACTGAGGTTTATATGGATACACAGGTCACCTTTCGCCTCACACTGAGGTTTATATGGATACACAGGTCACCTTTCTCCTCACACTGGGGTTTATATGGATACACAGGTCACCCTTCGCCTCACACTGAGGTTTATTTGGATACACAGGTCACCCTTCGCCTCACACTGAGGTTTATATAGCTACAGAGGTCACCCTTCCCCTCACACTGGGGTTTATATGGATACATAGGTCACCTTTCCCCTCTCAGTGGGGTTTATATGGATACACAGGTCACCTTTCGCCTCACACTGAGGTTTATATGGATACACAGGTCACCTTTCGCCTCACACTGAGGTTTATATGGATACACAGGTCACCTTTCTCCTCACACTGGGGTTTATATGGATACACAGGTCACCCTTCGCCTCACACTGAGGTTTATATGGATACACAGGTCACCCTTCGCCTCACACTGAGGTTTATATGGATACACAGGTCACCTTTCTCCTCACACTGAGGTTTATATGGATACACAGGTCACCTTTCTCCTCTCACTGTGGTTTATATAGCTACATAGTTAACCTTTCACCTCACACTGGGGTTTATATGGATACATAGGTCACCTTTCGCCTCACACTGAGGTTTATATGGATACACAGGTCACCTTTCTCCTCTCACTGGGGTTTATATGGATACACAGGTCACCCTTTGCCTCACACTGGGGTTTATATGGATACACAGGTCACCCTTTGCCTCACACTGGGGTTTATATGGATACACAGGTCACCCTTTGCCTCACACTGGGGTTTATATGGATACACAGGTCACCCTTTGCCTCACACTGGGGTTTATATGGATACACAGGTCACCTTTCGCCTCACACTGGGGTTTATATGGATACACAGGTCACCTTTCGCCTCACACTGAGGTTTATATGGATACACAGGTCACCTTTCTCCTCTCACTGGGGTTTATATGGATACACAGGTCACCCTTTGCCTCACACTGGGGTTTATATGGATACACAGGTCACCTTTCGCCTCACACTGAGGTTTATATGGATACACAGGTCACCTTTCGCCTCACACTTGGGTTTGTATGGATACACAGGTCACCTTTCCCCTCTCAGTGGGGTTTATATGGATACACAGGTCACCTTTCGCCTCACACTGAGGTTTATATGGATACACAGGTCACCTTTCGCCTCACACTGAGGTTTATATGGATACACAGGTCACCTTTCTCCTCACACTGGGGTTTATATGGATACACAGGTCACCCTTCGCCTCACACTGAGGTTTATATGGATACACAGGTCACCCTTCGCCTCACACTGAGGTTTATATGGATACACAGGTCACCTTTCTCCTCACACTGAGGTTTATATGGATACACAGGTCACCTTTCTCCTCTCACTGTGGTTTATATAGCTACATAGTTAACCTTTCACCTCACACTGGGGTTTATATGGATACATAGGTCACCTTTCGCCTCACACTGAGGTTTATATGGATACACAGGTCACCTTTCTCCTCTCACTGGGGTTTATATGGATACACAGGTCACCCTTTGCCTCACACTGGGGTTTATATGGATACACAGGTCACCCTTTGCCTCACACTGGGGTTTATATGGATACACAGGTCACCCTTTGCCTCACACTGGGGTTTATATGGATACACAGGTCACCCTTTGCCTCACACTGGGGTTTATATGGATACACAGGTCACCTTTCGCCTCACACTGGGGTTTATATGGATACACAGGTCACCTTTCGCCTCACACTGAGGTTTATATGGATACACAGGTCACCTTTCTCCTCTCACTGGGGTTTATATGGATACACAGGTCACCCTTTGCCTCACACTGGGGTTTATATGGATACACAGGTCACCTTTCGCCTCACACTGAGGTTTATATGGATACACAGGTCACCTTTCGCCTCACACTTGGGTTTGTATGGATACACAGGTCACCTTTCTCCTCTCACTGGGGTTTATATGGATACACAGGTCACCTTTCTCCTCTCACTGGGGTTTATATGGATACACAGGTCACCCTTCTCCTCACACTGGGGTTTATATGGATACACAGGTCACCCTTCTCCTCACACTGGGGTTTATATGGATACACAGGTCACCCTTTGCCTCACACTGAGGTTTACATAGATACACAGGTAACCCTTCACCTCACACCGAACATTTATTTCTAGTTTCATTTCTTTTAAATCTCATTTGAACCTTGGCCACGTGACGCTACTAGAAACACGCCTACCACGCAGCGCTATTGGCTCGGCACTGAGAGGTAGAAGAGCGTAACGTCAAGGCGGCTCTCTACAGTTTAGGGCTCGAGGTGGGCGGATTCGCGTGCTGTAGGATGGGGCATGCGCGCTGAAGCAACGAAGGAGGGAGGAGCCGCCATTGCTGTGGCCGATGTGACAGCGGAGTGAGAACACGGGCGAACATGGGACCTCCATACGTACAGCGGCCTTAAAGCCCCAGGGCCTGGGAGACCGGCCAGCGACGCCATTGGGACGCAGAGCGACAGCCGCCTCGTTAGTTCCTTAGTTTTTTCTTTTTAATAATCGGTATCTGGTGCGGTGACACCCGGAGCACCTAGCAGGGGGGAGGGGGCGGCCAGTAGAGGAGAGCGGTGTCCGGCCGGCAGGAGAAGGGCCATTAATTCGGGAGGGGGGAGGGCTGTGACGTTGGATAACGGTCCGGAGTGTCAGGTGGGACCATTGTGAGGAGCCTTACAAGGACGTTTTAGGAGGCCGGAGGGGACAGGCGGGATCCGAGCCGGGGCAGCCCCGGAGGGAAGCGGATCGGGGGGCCCAGGCTCCGTTTGATGGATCCTCGGATCGCCTGGTTCCAGCCAGAGCAGCTCGGCCCCTCCAACAGCCTGTGGATGCAGATCTGGGAGACCACGCAAGGCCTGAGAAACCTCTACTTCAACCACAACAGCCCGGCCTCCCCCGCACACAGCGGATCCTCCTCCACCAGCTCCTCGGCCGGCGAGGCCAACATGTACCGGGACAGCGGCACGGCCCAGGCCTCCCCCATGCCGGCCACCCCAGTGCTGGGCGAACCGGGGGACTTCCTACCGCTGGAGACCTCCAACAACAACCAGAACCAGAGCCCCCCCGGGGGCTGGAGGAACGATCACACCAACCGCAACAAGAGGAAGCGGGACAACAAAGCCAGCACCTTCGGACTCAACTACAGCCTGCTCAACTCCGCCAACACCGGGGGGGCCTACACCGGCACTCCATGGAAGAGCCGCAACTACAGCGACCAGGTCATAGGGTGAGTCCGACCATCGCATTTGTCACATGGCCTCTGCCCCTGTCATCACCCACTGACATGTATTAACCTCGTCCACTTCTAGCTTCAATCATCGTACAGTGTGTGTCCAACTGGAGACGGGATATACTGATCACATCTGTCAGATCAGCATGTGGGAGCCTACTGACCTGACCACGCTGCACCAATCCTGGGGAATACATGCTGATCTGACAGATGTGATCTGCCGGGTCATTACTCCCATCCACTGACCTGTATTTATCTCTTCCAGTTACAGCTTTAATTTTATCATTTGATAGTGTGTGTCCAACTGGAGACATACAGCCCATCACATTTGTCAGATCAGTATGTAGGAGTTTACTGATCCCACCACACTGCACTAATGCTGGGGAATACATGGTAATCTAACAGATGGAATCTGCTGGGCTGTGACCACTGCTGTCTAAAGTTTTCCATATAGGTAATGATGCCCCCCCCCACCACCACCACCACAAATCTTGCGGTGTCTTACAGTGACAAGGTCGTAGGGTGAGTTCTTGTGAAGACGTGACATACAGCCAATCGCATCTGTCAGATCTTCTGAGTGTATTGTGAGGACCTGTCAATCAATTCACCCTTCACAGTAAACCACTCCTGGGAAAACCTGCTGATCTGACAGATGGGCACTGCTGGTGTGTGATCTGTGTTATCTACTGACGTTTTCAAGTTATATCTTACATCTTACATTTTATATTATCGTAAAGTGAGTCCTCCTGGGGTTAGGACATAAAGTCCATCACATCTGCCAGATCAGCATGTGAGAGTCTACAGACCTGACTGCTCTACGACACTCTTGGGAGAACTTGCTGATCTGACAGGATCTTGTGGTGTGTGATCGCTGTTGTCAACTGACATTTTTTAAAGTGGAGCTAAATTCTCCTATCCTTGTCCGCCAAGGAAGCTGCTATCCTAGCCTCTTCTGGATCTGCAGCTGCCATAGTGCTGCACACATGATCACTTAAGACACCAGCCATTTGATGGTTTGACAGTTTGGCTGAGAGCACAAGTGGATGTGACAGTTAGCATTCCCGGGAATGTAACTGGTTTTTTTAAACGGTTTAGTTTTGCTTTAACACCCCGGTGACATTGGGTGCGACTTGGAATGCGATTCGCATGCCACTCGACTTGCAAATCTTATGCCAAGTTGCACCCTATTGTCCACTATTAGAGCGGTCATATCGGTGCAGTTCCGACTTGGTCAGGGGGTAATGTGTAACTTTATGTAAAAACAAAGAAAATTAAACATGGGTGGACAGGCAGGATATTCTATGCAGAGGCCAATGGCTGCGAATGGCGTTCGGGACCTGGAAACTGGCCACCTGAAGATGTCTGATTGGAACCCACTTCACTAACATGAACTAGGGCCATTGTAATATATGGGAAAACACTGTGCATGCATTTTTGATGCAGAAAAAAACCGCACTAGACTGCATCTAGCGTGAACTAGCTCTGAAGCAGTTCCAAATTGTTCAGTTTTGTAGTGCGATTCAGAGACCAGCTGTGTTCCGAATCAAGTGTAGCTGTACTTTAATATGTGTTTTTTTGCATGTTGTTTGCTGGTGCGTCTCTCTCTCCAACTAGGAACTATCAAAGTGGCTTATGCTCTAAACTGGACTGTCAAGACATCAAATGGCTGGTATTATAACTGATCACACATACAGCACTATGGCAACTGCAGATCCGAGACTAAGATGGCAGCTTCCTTGTCTGTAAAGGATTGGAGGGTTTAGTGTGCTTTAAATTAAATTACAGTGACAAGGTCATAGGGTGAGTTCTGGACACATGATATACAGCTGATCACATCTGTCAGATCTTCATGTGGGGTGCCTGCCAACCCAATCACACTACGACAGTCTTGGGAATACCTGCTGATTTGATCTGGTGGTGTGTGATAACTGTTGTCAACTGACATTTATTAAAAGGTTCTATATATTTACTGATTCCCATCCAGAAATCAAATTGTATTTTAACATTACAGTGATAATGTCATAGGGTGAGTTCCCATGAAGACATGACATAATCTGACAGATGTGATCAGCTGTATAACTAAGTGTAACATGAGGATCTGACAGTCCATTCATTCATCCTTCACTCTACACCACTCCTGGAAAATGTGCTGCTCTGACAGATGGGATCTGCTGGTGTGTGGTCAGTGCTATCAATTGTTATTTTATTAAAGTCTTCTCTCTTAAATTAAGTGAGGAGGTCATAGGGTGAGTCCTCTTGAAGACACTACATACTGCTGATCACATCTGTCAGATCATCTGAGTATAACCTGAGGGGCTACCAGTCCATGCACACTAGACAATTCCCAGGGAAATATGAATGTTGAGTTTGAAAATGGATTGATCCCAGAAATCTATAGCTGACCTCATCTGTCAGATCATCTCTCTACTAATATGAGGGTCTACCAACACAATCCATTCAATATGTAAGGTGTTCCTATTAATACATGCTGTAGTGTCTACAGCTGATCACATCTTGTTGCGCTATAAAGTGATTAATAGAATATATGCAAACAATATTAATAATAGATAAAATCACCAAAAGTGAACTGAACTGAATGGGTCTTAAAGCAGCCACCTTTTATAAAAAATAAAAACTTCAAGTCCTCAGTGAATGAATTGAAATATGTCGGCATAACGGAATAGTGAAAAACAAAAAAAGTGAAAGTCCACAGGAGGTGACTTGAATTATATCAGCATTCAGTGCTCTTCTCTTCATCCACTAGCACCAGTGCTACCCGTCACTACAGCGCAAATAAGATGCGAGCTTACCAGATTAAAAGACCCCTTGTATATGTAAATCAATAATCACCAGGCCGATTTGGATAGTGGCAAGTTCCGGTTTCTGTACGCGATGACGTCACAGGAGAGGGCCTGATGGTGCATTTCGTCTTACATCTTCGGGGCTGTATAGTGCAACACTTTTGTATTACACAATTTGGTATTAGAGAGAATATCCTCTATTGTGTTTGCAGCTGAATTTTGTTCTGTGCACAGTTTGCACAGTTTTCAAAATCTTCTATAGCTGATCACTTCTGTCAGATCATCTGAGTGTAACACCATTCCTGGGAAATAAGTGCTTGAAAACACCTCTGTCTCATCATTTCAGTTTACTGTGAATAAGGGTCTCACCATTCATGTTACAATCTGACCTTACAAACTTTGTGCAGCGAACTTTAGTCAGACAGGTAATTGTACCACATAGTTGTTGGTAGCTCAAAAGGGAGATTGTACAATCAGTTTGTAGTGCGTGATGAGCCTAATGTTAGTGCCTTCCTACACCCATTCCTTATAGGAGCAGACTTTAACCATTACAACATTTTGTTGACCTGACAAATGGTATCTGAAATGAACTCTAGTGCTGCATGGTTAGTGTTCTTAACAGACATTTATTAAAGTTTTTCATATATTTATTACTATTTGTCCAGAAACAGAGTTCTTTCTTACATTTAATTACAGTGACAAAGTAATAGTATGAGTTCCCACAAAGCCATGTTAAAGTTAATCAGCTGATCACCTGTCCTGTCATCTGAATGTAATGTAAGGAGCTACCTGCACAATCCACTCACCTTTCACTTGACTCCCCTTCTGGGAAATTATAAACATTGAGATTGAAAATTGAGTGATCCCAGCAGTCTGCTAACCATAGATGTGATACGCTATCAGATTGTCTTAAGTTTTCTGTAATATGGGGGTCTGCCTGTA
The DNA here is from genome assembly GCF_062004578.1 of Staurois parvus. NCBI lineage: Eukaryota > Metazoa > Chordata > Amphibia > Anura > Ranidae > Staurois > Staurois parvus. The sequence continues at coordinate 3,471,816 of NW_028318272.1, forward strand.
CAATACATTCAATATACTAAATACACAGTTGTTGGACCTTCAAAATATTTTCTTATAAATGGTGCGATCTGACAAATAGTATCTGTGTGTGTGAGGTGTCAGTAATAGACTTTTATTAAAGTGGATCTTAACCTTCTGATCTTTTACAGCTGCCATCATAACCTCTGTTTGATCTGCAGTTGCCATGGTGCTGCACATGTGATCGCTAAGACACCAGCTGTTTGACAATTTGGTTGAGAGCACAAGCAACTTTTTTGGGAAACCGTTAGGGGTAATAAACCCAATGGCAAACATTTATGATAATGTTGTTTACCAATTCTTGGATGTGATGGCTTCATTAGTTTTCATTTTTTAGTCTTTCCTTAATTTTCACCTGGTGATTTGGCCAGTAAGTCTATTGTTTTTTTCAACAAAACATGCTCTTCTGCAGAAGTTAGTGTTGAGAAAAACCATTCACCACGGACAGCGGTGTTTACAGTAATCAGCTTTTATTTATGTAAAACGTTTATCCCAAAAGGGAAAACTGTTGCTGTAACTGCTTGTGTAACCGCAGTGTGAGCTGGAGTTTGGCTTCAATTTGTTAGTATATCTAAATCTGATAGTACGTTTACCATTCCCTTCCACCCAGATAAACCATGCTGATGACCAAAGGTGCCTCTGTGCTCCTTCATCCAGAGTGTGGGGGTGCTGTAATACAGGAGGGGTGTGACTGGTCAGATCACAGGTGAAAACAGAGGAAAAAGCGTAAGAAAAGAAAACTGATGCAGCCAGCACATTTAATGATTGGTAGGTTCCAGTATATTACATTTTTGATTTTGGGTTGAATACCACTTTAAATGGATGGGTTTAGTTCTGCTTTTAAATTGTTCCATTATGTCTATCCAGAAATCAAGTTTTGTCCTTCGTTACTTTACAGTGACTGAGTCATAGGGTGAGTTCACATGAAGTCATGCAATATTGTCTATAGTTGATAACTTCTGTCAGATCATTAGAGTGTAACCTGAGGGCCTACCTGCACAATCCTTTCTGCCTCCATATTACACCATTTTTGGGAAAGTTTGAATGTTTGAAACTGCAATGATCCCAGCAATCTGCAATCCACCACTGACCACACCTTGCAGATCTTATGGGTTTACTGTGTTTAAGGGTCACCGTACTCGCTACAATCTGATCTTGCAAACTGAACATTAAATTTAAGAGTTAACCAAACCATATTCCTAATCTATCCAGTCAGACAGGCCCTTGTACTGCATAGTCGTTGGTAAATCTAATTAGGATTGTACAGTCTGATTGTGATATTTATGTTTTACAGGTACTTAGAGAGCGCCATCCATTTACACAGCACTTTATATACACACACAATATTGCCAAAAGTATATTGGGACACCCCCTCCAAATCATTGTATTTAGGTGTTCCAATCACCTATATGGCCACAGGTGTATAAAATCAAGCACTTAGCCATGCAGATTGTTTCTACAAACATTTGTGAAAGAATGGGTTGCTTTCAGGAGCTCGGTGAATTCAAGCGTGGTTCCGCCATAGGTTGCTAACTGTGAAATTTCCTTGCTACTAAATATTCCACGGTCAACTGCTAGTGGTATTATAAAACGTGCAAGCAACTGGGGACAGCAACTCCGCCACAAAGTGGTAGGCCACGTAAAAAATGAAAGTGCAATGCTGAAGTGCACAGAAGTCCGCCATCTGTCTGCAGAGTCAAAGACCTACAAACTTTGTGTGGCCTTCAGATTAGCACAACAATGCGTAGAGAGCTTTATGGAATGGGTTTCCATGGCCGAGCAGCTGCATCCATGCCTTTCATCACCAAGTGCAATGCAAAGCGTCAGATGCAGTGGTGTGAAGCACGCCACCACTGGACTCTAGAGCAGTGGAGACCTGTTCTCTGGAGTGATGAATTAGGCTCCTCTGTCTTGGTAAATCCGATGGACATGTCTGGGTTTAGAGAGTGCCAGTAGAACGGTACTTGCCTGACTGTATTGGGCCAAGTATAAAGTTTGGCGGAGGAGGGCGTATGGTGTGGCAGGCGCAGCACCCTTTGGTGCCTAGTGCGCTGTGGCATTAGAAAAATTATGCAATTGCTGTTTCTTTGTTTGATTAGACTGACTTTACTCTGTAATTCCTCCAATGCCGCTCTATGGATGCAGTAGGTTTAAAGAGCACACCGAATACTTTAGTTAACTTCTTTAATAACTTCAATCTTCTTCATATAACACTGCTTACAATGGCTTGTTTCTTTCATATTACAATGGTTTAATTCGTATTACATTGGGTTGATTCGATAGATTGATAAATTCACTTGGATTTATAAATTCGTTAGATTACTCTACAGTGACTTGATTCGTAAGTTCGTAAATTCGATAAGTTCGGTGGAACTACAAGTAAACACACACAACAGTTTTTGCATACAGATCTACCTGCACTATAAACAACAGAGGAACACACAAGTGCATTAAATACCTATTTGGCCTTCTCTGTTTCCATAAAGCTTCTCTGACTGGAACTCTGTCTGTTTCCTCTTCTGTCTGGTGAGCATGTGTCTCTAGAAAATCCTAGCAGGGAGTTTTACACAGGCATACATGTGAAACTGGCTAGGATTGGTTAAGGCTCTGTACAGTGTGAGGCTGTCTGTGATTGGCTCAGTTCTTTACTAACTTTTAAAGGCATATTTTCCTTTTCTGCTTCTGCTAACACAATTAATATAAAAATGTCATATAACAATCAAAGACATAAATCACAGCAATGATTCTGCTTTGGCTTTAACATGTGCACATATATACTGTACTGAGGTTATTGGCAGGTTTGGTATACACATATATGTGAACCATATTAACAACCTAGGACTGGTCTTAGCTGGCCAGCTACATATGGTGTTTGGTTGTTTTCAGGGTTTGGGCTTGGCCCCTTGGTTTCAGTGAAGGGAACTCTTAAGGCATCAGCATACCAAGACATTTTGGACAATTTCATGCTCCCAACTTTGTGGGAACAGATTGTGGATGACCCCTTCCTGTTCCAACATGACTGCGCACCAATACACAAAGCAAGGTCCATAAAGTTATGGATGAGCGAGTTTGGGGTGGAGGAACCTGACTGACTTGCACCGAGTTCTGACCTCAACCCAATAGAATGCCTTTGGAATGAATTAGAGTGGAGAATGCAAGCCAGGCCTTCTCGTCCGACATCAGTGCCTGACCGCACAAATCCGCTTCTGGAAGAATGGTTAAACATTCCCATAGACACGCTCTTAAATCTTTTGGACAGCCTTCCCAGAACAGTTGAAGCTGTTGTAAAGAGAGGGCCAACTCAATATTGAACCCTACGGACTAAGACTGGGATGCCATTAAAGTTCATGTGTGTGTAAAGGCAGGCGCCCCAATACTTTTGGCAATATATTGTACATTTCACATTTACCTCCCATTCATACATACTAGGGCCAATTTAGACAGGAGTCCGTTAACCGACCAGCATGTCGTTGGAGTGTGTGAGGAAACCTACGCAGGCATGGAAAACTGGCTAAAAGATCGTTAATGGTTCATACTCTGAATGGTCTAAGGTTGTCAGTGGTGTACCCCAAGGTTCAGTGTTGGGACCCATACTTTTTAATATATTTATAAACGATATAGGGTCTGGGATTACAAATACCATTTCAGTCTCTGCAGATGACACCAAGCTGTGCAGTGGAATAACGTCCTTACAGGATGTCTCCAATTTACAAGCCGACCTCAATGCACTGTTTAGTTGGGCAACTATGTGGCAAATGAGGTTTAATGTTGATAAATGTAAGGTTATGCATTTGGGGCTAAGAATATGCATGCATCATATATACTAGGGGGAGTACAACTGGGGGAATCAATGGTGGAGAAGGATCTGGGAGTTCTGGTAGATCACAAGCTTAATAATGGCATGCAATGCCAAGCTGCAGTTTCTAAAGCAAAAATCCTCTCTTGTATTAAAAAATATAGACTCCAGAGAGATATTACCCCTGTACAAATCATTTTGTAATATGCGGTTCAATTGTGGGCACCAATTCACAAAAAGAACATTGGGGAGAAGGGCAACTAAACTGATACGAGGCATGGAGGAGATCAGCTATGAGGATAGTTTTAGAGGAACTGAATTTATTCTCTCTTGAGAAGAGGAGATTAAGGGGGATATGATCAACATGTATAAATTCAGTGAGAGCTGTGAAAATGTGGAATAGACTCGCTCAAGAGTTGGTTCTGGCCAGCTCAGTGGATTGCTTTAAAGGCCTGGATTATTTCTTAGATACACAGAATATAACTGGATACGAACATTTATAGGTAAAGTTGATCCAGGGAATATCTGATTGCCTCTCGGGGGAACAGGAAGTAATATTTTCCCTTGCAGGAGCAAATTGGATCATGCTTTGCTGGGAGTTGTTTTTGCCTTCCTCTGGATCAACTGTGGGTGTAGGTTGTTTTTTTTTTTTTTTTTTAATGGTTGAACTGGATGGACTGTTGTCGTTTTTTTAAAATCAGACTAACTATGTAACACGCACACTCCAGACAGGTAGTGTCATGGATGAGTTTCAAACCAACCACCTTAGTGCTGCAAGGGAGAAGTGCTAACTGGGTTGAGCTTTCCCCCAAAATCCATTCTGTATAGATGCAGACAGACCTTCACACTTGATGGATAAGTTCACCTTTTGACCAAAAATAATAAATGCACATTTCTTTGCAGGTAAAAATGCATTTACTATTTTTGGTTGCAGCCTCTAAAGTATTGCACCGGCAGTCAGCAGATTGCTGGTGCCATGCAGGTCTCCTGCAGATCTGTTAGTGTATGTGCTTGCCCATACGGGATATACAGGAAAGCGGATATACTGACAGGAAGAATCCATAAACTACCACGGCGCTCCACATCGCCTTGGTAGTTCATCGAGAACTACAAGCCAACAGTTGCTAAGTCTGTCAGGACTTGTAGTTCATTCATTCAGAGCCCCCACACAGCCGTGCTCTATTCAAAAACATATAACTTGTTCCCAGAAATGAACTTGTGCTTTTAAACCATTCTTGGAAACATTTGTTGATCTGACTAACAGTCTGAAATTGAATGTAGCAATTGAATGGTATGTGATCAGTATTAGCAGACACTTATTAGATTGTTCTTTATATTTATTGCTGCCCATTCAGAAATCAAGTTTTGTCTTCTTTTACAACGATTTGGTCATAGGGTGAATTTCTGTGAAGCCATGTAATTGTTGTACAGCTGACCATATACAGTATGCCAGAGTTGAGTGGTAACGTAGAGGCCATTTAATGTACACAATCCATTCAGCCTCCAAACTACACCATTCTTTGTAAAATTTTAATGAGAAATTGAATGATCCCAGAAATCAGTTGATTGCTTCTGTCAAATCATTCCAGTGAGAAAGGTAAAAGCGCAAGGTGTGCTCAGCAGACAATCTACTTCCTCGCCCTAGAATTTTTTTTAAAATTAGGAATTGCTGGAAGCTATATGTTTATACAATGGCATAAACATGTAAAAGTGGGAGAAGGTCCACTTTAAATTACAGGGACAAGGACATAGAATTCTCATGAAGCCATGCCATAGTTGTACAGCGTATCCAAAAGTATTTTAAGGTATGAAGCCCTCAAAACAAATTGTGCTGTGAATGTATCATACTATCTAAAAAGTGTACACACCTCATAACATGCTGCCATATTGAACTAATAAAGAAAATAAAATCTATAAAAAATAAAATATTAATGTGGCGCTTATACTCAAACGGTATTCAAAATATATAAACGCATAAAAAGTCCAAATGATTCAGTCCATTTTTGTGATCACCACGTGAAATTAATTCATAATCATATTCAATTTCCTATAATCACTACGTGAATAATAGTGAAATGAAATGAAGTTGTGCCGTGCTCCCCTCTCAGGTATTCACTCACCAAACTTAATTGCCTTCCACTCTCATGGTTGGCATACTGAGCTTTTGGATATAAAATTCTCCAAGGAATAGACCCCTTTCAAGACACAGTGGATTCCTCCAATGATGACTCAGAATCTCCAAGGTATATAGTAATGGCTCTTTCCGATGCTCCCAACAAACATCACATAGAAGATAAAAAATAGAGACCCGACATGGTGCAGTACTACTTAAAACCTTTTATTCTCCACCTGAGAATACTATTGACAAGAAGTATGACAAAAAAGTTAGGAGCCATTTTTTTTTTTTTAACTAAAAAAAAAAAAAATTTGAAAATTGATTTATTTGGGGGTCAAAAGGTTGTTTCATGGAGACTGCAGGGGGTGCAGTGTGGGGGCCTTTCCACGCAGTGTGCCTGCTGTGACAGGGAGCAGAGATTGTACAGGTGTGTGTGAGAGAGAGAGACGGAACACTTTGGATCTGCTGAGAGCAGTCGAACTGGATTTTTTTTGGATGTTGGGACTGGGTTGGTTGACTGGCTGTCAGGCGCCCTGAACTGCATATCAACTTGGTAAAAAAAATTTAACTAAATGAAAATATCATTCCAAAAAAAAAATCACAAATGCGAATACGCACAAATGGAAATGCACAGTCAGTGCAGAGATTGCGGTGTAAACAAGCCCCGACTTAAATGAATTTTATTACATTATAAAGCAATGTGTAAGCATGCACATGTATCACATCCGATGCTAATGTGCTCTGAGATTACACTACATGGGGCGTTTACAGTAGCTGTACTAGGTGTTACGCCTCAGGACTAGAAAGGGTCCAGCAGTAAGCGGAGGCCTCCGCGGCCTATCAGCTTCATCTACATTACAAGCACCAGAAAGCGTCCTCTATCTGGGAAGACGCTGAGGCTTGTAGTCCCCCAGCACAACTACACAGACTTCTATGGGGAGTGTTCCTTCATCCCCTATCCTGGATTTGATTGACAGGAGCAAGAGCCAATGAACCCCGCTGCTATCAGTCTGCCCAGTGAGGATGGACAGAGCCGGGACAACTGCAACTCTGGTGAACAGCGCTGGATCGACGTTGGGCTCAGGTTAGGGGGGGGGGGGGGGGGGGGAGTCCGTGAAACAAGGGTTTTTTTTTTTGTTTTTTTTTTTACCCTAATACAGGGGTATTGAATTAAATCTCACAGGGGTCTGGTCAGTAAAATTTTCTTCAAACGAAGGTCTGAGTGTCATGTTGGTGCTGTGCTGTGTCCTACACATTACAGCCTCCCGTGCACATCAGTCCTGCAGCCCCCCCCCCCGTAACCTTTTGGTGCCCAAACATCCTGTCCCTTAGGATGAAATGCAGGGTTCTACTGTGTGAGCACCTGTTAGTGTGACGTCCAGGAACTGGTGTGGCGGTGGTGCTCATTTACAGTTGCAAGAAAGTATGTGAACCCCTTGGGATTATGTGGAGTTTTCCATGAATTGGGCATAAAATGTGCTCTGAACGTCATCTAAGTCACAACAATAGAAGAACACAGTCTGCTGAACATAATACTACACAAACATTAGATGTTGCCATAGTTTAATTGCACATAACATGTAAACATTCACAGTGCAGGGAGGAAAAAGTATGTGAACCTTTGGACTTAATAACTGGTTTACCCTCCTTTGGCAGCAATAACCTCAACCAAACATTTCCTGTAGTTGCAGATCAGACCTGCACAACGTTCTGGAGTAATTTTGGACCACTCCTCTTCACAAAACTGTTTCAGTGTAGCAATATTCTTGGGATGTCTGGTGTGAATCGCTCTCTTAAGGTCATGCCACAGCATTTCAATCGGGTTGAGGTCAGGACTGGGCCACTCCAGAACGAGATCTGGGGTCGAACAGACCCCAGATCTCTCAGTTAAGAGTGCTTGTCATGTGCCCATGCTATCAGAAGGGATGTCCTGCCAGGCTTGTGCCCAAAGGGGAATGCATGCGTCAGTCCGACATGCATATGTAAACCATGATCGCACCACGCATGAGATATTACTGTGAACTTCAGATCAAGAGCAATAATCCTAGCACCAGACCTCTTGTGTAAATCTAAAGTGATAACCTTTAAAGGCTTTTAAAGCATCACCTATGGATAATTTAATGTACCGTGGTTTGTCGCTTCCACAGGCGTGCACAGTTTTAAAGCGTGACATGGTTCATATCTATATAGGCATAACATCTTTTATATTTAAAAAAAAAAAATGGTTGATTTATTTTTGGTTGTGCACTTAAATGTGCATTTGAAAAAAAAACACTGCCTAAATATTGCATATTATATAGGACAGGTAATGGGTTGGTGGGTTTTATTTCCAACTTTTTTAGTGATTTTAAACTACCCATACAGTTTAAAATAGAAATAAAAGCCATTATCAATACTTTTTTTTTTTTTTTGTGAACACACATCCTCTGTTCTCAGCTCTCAGTGAATGGCTGTGCAGGGGGGCTTTATCAGGAAAAGTCTAATCATTGGAAGAGAGCAGGCTGAGTTCCCAGCAGAGCTAGAGAACTGACTATGGTGTGTTTCCCTGCTTAGTGTGGTCAGTTTTTAATAGGAAAGCAGAGCAACTGGCAGGAACACCAGAGATTTCACACAATTGCTATACAAAGAGATCAGGATACTTTTTCATAAAAGTACATGGTACAACAGGCACATAGCAGAAATGGGAAATGTTGGTTTTACATATTCTTTAATGCAGAGAATGCATTAAAGTGTTACTAAACCCACAACCGTAAAATCAGTCTGTATACACAGTAAATCATGTTTTGTTATACTCACTGTGGAACCTAAGGGGTTAATCTTCTGCATTGTTTAAAAATGTTGTTTAATCTTGACTTCTCTGATCCTCCCCTTCTTCCAGTGTCTCCCTCTTATCTCCTGATAAGACGTGTGGTGACACTCTGCACATGTTCAGTTTAGTGTGCATTGCTAGAGAGGTTTTTTTTCTTTGTGAAAGAGTGCATGTGATCAGCACAGGGCAAATCTGCCCTGTCCAGACAGAGGTCAGGTGTTTTGCATCCTCCTAGAGCAGAAAGAAAACTCCTCCTACAAGCTGTAACCAGTGCTTTGCTGGACACTGATAGAAGTTACAAGACTGCTATATACCGCTGATGAGAAAAGGTATTTAGCAGTTTACTACATAATTGCATTTCCATGTTCTGTGTACTGAGAGACATAGTGAATGTAGGGTCCTGGGTTTAACACTTTAGGCCAGGTTCACACTAGTACAGTAAATCGCATGGGATTCATACAGGAACTGCACTGCCTTCCTATGCACATCACATGCAATTTGTGTGCGGTGCAATTGGAGCCATACAACGGTGTGCTCCAGTGCGGTGCAATTGGAGCAACGCACCTGCACCAAAAAGGTGCAGGACCCTTTTTTGGGTCTGCACTAGAATCGTATCGCATGGGTATTCTCACCTATGCAAACTGATTCTGCACATCGCACCGTGTTTTGTGGACCACTTTCGGGGTGTTGTTAACTTAACACACACACCCGCAACGGTTCGCATGAACTGGATGCGATTCTGATGCGGTGTGGATTAGCACAGAAAACGCTGAAAATTCCGCACTGCATCAGTGTGAACCCAGGCTTAAAGTTAAAAAAAACCAAAAAAAAAAACCTTTTTTAGATTTTAAAATCACTTAAAAAAAGTTGAAAATGTGAAGTTTGATGCTTTTTCTCACAAGTCTCAGGAATTAGCATATTTATGGCTAAATTTATACCCAAGTTAATTTTCTTTTCTGTTAATTTGTTGGGTGCATCTTAGAAATGCTTTGTGTAATTGCTGCTAAGCAATCTAAAAATCCTGTATATGGCAAGGTATTTGCCCCATATACTGGCAATGCTGTTATTTAGCTATTCACAAAGCTTCTATTTTATAAGCAACAAAAAGGAATGTTTCCAAGCAGTTTATCCTGCTGGATTAAAATCTGACAAGCCTCAGGCTCCAAATGAGCTGTTTGGCCTTTTAACCTTTCGTGGAGTAGAAGAGGTAAATTTTACACTTCATTAAATACATTTAATAAAACTATAAGATTCTAAAACTTTGTTGCATGTTGACCTGAGGAAGATTTTTTTCCTTGACCAGAATTGGATATAGGCCAACAAGAAACAAGTTAAAGCGGAACTCTAGGTAAAATTCAAAATGGTGTATATGATGCAGTCAGTCATTCAGTGTGCACATGTAACCATTTTATTACCAGTTGATTTTGCCAGCAGATCTGTGTTTTTTTGTTTTTTTTTCCACTTTCAATAAAAGAGTGCATCAACAAGAAAGAAAAAGAGATCACTCTGGAGCTTGGGAGATTTTTGCTTAATGTGCAAATCTACACATTATGGTCGAGTGGTTTAAACCGTTTGTGAGCTGTAAAGACTTTTAAAGAGTTGCCTTTGGACAGTTTTAGGTATCTGCATTCGTTGCCATTTTGCGGGTGCACACAGTTTTGAGACAAGTGTCTAGTCAAAACAACTTACCGTATATATTTAAAAAAAAAAGGTGTTTGCTTTGTGTCCTAAAATTTTGATGTATTTTTTTTAAATTTTTTTTTGTGTTGAAAATTATAGGTTTGATAAACAGTAGTGCAAATATCGTGCAACATAAAATTGCAACTTCAACTACACGGCCTCTACTTTCAGAAAATATAAATTTTAGGGAGGTTTTGAGTAATTTTCAGGCTAGAAACGGGCATTTAAACACATGCAGAAAGTAATTCTGGCAGCCAAAGGATTAAAAATAATTAAAATTTGATAAAATTTAGTTGCTGCTTGCAAAACCCAACTCATGCTGTGATTTAAAGAACAAGATGTATTTTGTAAAACAAAATGTATTGTGAACGACTTTCTAAGTTATGAACCTTCTAAAGTGGTGCTGCTTCTGTTAATTGTACAGTTTATATGAAACATTCTAGTGGTATACCACTTGTCTTGTTAATAAGTCATAGCAAACCTCTATGCTCTCTGCTCCCATTAATTAAATAATTTTTGCTTCGTGATGAGGTCACCTCTGTTGTACTGCCCTCAGAGTTTATGCAGCTATTGTTTTCACACTGCTAAGGACATTTCAGAATCTGTCACTCTGAATTTCTGGCCTGGCAGCACATTGTGTAGCCCTCATTTTGTGTGTTTCAGTTTTACATTACATGCAAAGAATACTGAGAACACTGTTTAATATGACCCATACAAGCACATACATTGCACCAAAGAGATTACACTTCACGTATATACCATTGTGTTTTAGTTTATTTTTTATTACTGTATACCTGGAGGGAAAAGGCGTGTGTTTTCCTTACAAGAACAGGAATAGAGGGTAATCTTCAGTGTGGACACGGGATCTGGTTACCCAAAGGATTTTCCTCTCATTTCCTGATGTGGCTATTAGGAACAGGAAGTAAAATAAATCTCCCCAGTGGGACACAGTTGATGGTGAAAAACCAACCCTGACAGGGTTTATTACCCTCCTGGACTCCAAAACGGGGAGAAAAAAAGAATGGTGTGACAGAACTGCTTATACAACTTCAGTTCTTCAAAAAGTTGGGACTTTGTGTAAAATCTGCAAAAAAACGAGAATGCAAGGATTGGCAAAATTCATAATACCATATTCACAAAAGAAAACATATCAAATGTTTTAATCTGAGAAATGTACAATTTTAGGTAACAATAGGATCATTTTGAAATTGATGACAGCAACATGTCGCAAAGCTGGCCAAGTACATAAGCGACACTAACAAGGAAGTGCTGGAAGAACATTTTGCAACTAATTAGGATAATAGGCAAAAGGTTAGTAAAATGGTTGGGTATAAAAAGGACATCTTAGAGAGTTAGTCTCAGGGGTAAAGGTGGGCAGAGGCTCACCAATCTGAAATACTGCATCTAAAAATTGTCAAACATTTTCAGAATAATGTTCAACATGAAATTGCAAAGAATTTAAATACATCATCTACAGTATGTAATATCAAACAATTCTGAGAATCTGACGAAATCTCTGTGAGCAAGGGACAAGGCTGAAACACAATATTGGAAGTCCGTGATTTTCGGTCCCTCAGACAGCACTGCATTAAATACAGGCACAATTCTGTGATTGACATCACTTCTTGGGTTCAGGAATACTTCCAAAAAATCACTGTCTGTGAACATCACCTTTCAAAAATGCACGGTAAAGTTCTAGCATGCAAAGAAAAAGTCATATCTGAACATGATACAGAAATGCCACTGTCTTATCTGGGCCAAAGCTCTTTTGAAATGGAAAAATGTTCTGTGGTCAAACAAAAATTTGTCATTCTTTTTGGCAACCATGGGCGCCCCATCCTCTGGATTAAAGGAGAGGTACCTTGTGGATTGCTTTTGTAGCTCATTTCAAAACCTTGCATCTATGATGGTATGCATTAGTGCATATAAAAATGGGCAGCTTACACATCTGTAAAGGCACCATCAATGCTGAAAGATATACCCTGGTTTTAGAGCAGCATATACTCCCGTCCAGAAGATGTTTTATTCTTTCAGGGCCCTGCATATTTCAGCAGGACAATGCTAAACCGCATATTGAATCTTTGACAACAGCATGGCTTTGTAGTAAAAGAGTCCGGGTGCTTAACTGGCCTGCCTGCAGTCCTGACAAAGATCATCCAGGACTGTTCAGCAGTTAGAACCTTCTACCAGAAAAGAATGGGACAACATTGCTCTCCCAAAACTTCACCAACAGGTCTCCCCCGTTCCCAGACATTTACAGTGTTAACAGAAGGGATGCTACACTGTGCTAAATATGGCCCTGTCCCAATTTTTTTTAAATGTGTTGCTGCCATTAATTTAAAATTTTCAAAATTTTACCTTTTTTTAAAAAAAAAAAAAAAAAAAGTACATTTTCTGATTTACTGATTTTGCTTGGCAGTGTCCAAATCTTTCAGTAGATGGTAATGTAACCTGAATGTATCTAAATCTTGTGTTCCCAAAGCTTTCATGCATATCTCTCCTACATGGCCCAGCTCTAGTACCTTTTGCCTCACCTTGCAGGCAGATTGTTTTCCCTCTCTCAGGTTCTGGAGATCTGTCTCCACCATGAGTGCATGTAGGGATCTTTTGGTTTCGGGAGCCACTGAGAGCAAAGCTGTCCCTTGTAAACACAGAAGGCTCCAGTATTTACAAGTGATAGCGGGGAGCAGGAGCGCTAGAGCCAATTGGCTAAATACACTTTGCAAATATGTACTTGTGAAGCATTTTGCTTGCCCAGGGATTTGAAATTCTGTTTAGCTATTGCTTTTGTTAATACTTTGCCACACAACATAGCTAGGAAAGTGACCCCAGTATTTCCTGGTTCAGTTTTTTTAGGTTACTTTTATTAGCTGCAGTCTCAATAGTGCCATCATTCTCCTAATGTTCAGTGTTGCAGAGTTACATCACCTAGAGTTTAAGGTAAATGTTTACAGTAGGTAACAGAACCTGTTTGTGTGAATTATCACGTACATTTAGTTGCCTGATTAACCTTTAGGCTAGGTTCACACTGCTGCCATGACTTTTCAGTTTGATTATGTAGTGCTACTTAGATGCCACTTTGATAAGGTTTGTATGTTCTATGGGGCCAAGATCGCCCTGGAATCGCACCAAAATCACTCCTTGCTGAGTCATCGGAAACCATTGAAAACAATGTCATGTAATTCTGTGCGACTCAAGTTGCATCTGAAATCTAACAAGTGTTAACCAAGCTTCACTCACAACTAAAGTGCTACTAAACCCACAACCGTAAATCCAATCTGTATATGCAGTAAAGCATGCTTGTTATACTCGCTGTGAAACCTAAGGGGTTAATCCTTTGCATAGTGTAAAAAGACTGATCCTTTTCTTCTCTGTTCCTCCCCTTTTTCAAGCGACCACCACTTATCTCCTGACTGAACCGTAGGCATGCACATGCTCAGTTTGGTGTATATTGCTAGAGAGGTTTTTTTTTTTTTCTTTTCTTGAGAGAGTGCATGTGATCAGCACAGGACCAGTCAGCACTGTCCAGACAGAGGTCAGGGGAGGGATTTCCATCATAGAGCTGAAAAAGCTTTAGCTAGTGCTGGGCTGGTCACAGATAGAAGTAACACAAGACTGCTCTAACTGCTGATGAGAAAAGGTATTTAGCAGTTTATAGTTACTAAAATAATTGCACCTCCATGTTGTGTGGGAGACCAGATATAGTGAATGCAGGGTCCTGGGTTTAGTAACGCTTTAATAAGTGTTGTTATTCAACCTTTCTCCTCCCCATATTAAGTGTTGTGGGTTTTGTTGGGGCAGCTAGTATGGTGTTGTCTTTCTAGGATTTGCATCACGCATCCCAGGAGGCTTCAGGGCTGCCTCCCCAGTTGTCATATCTTGTGCATGTGCAGTAGAGGGCTGGTGGTGAGTTGTCAGGAAATCAGTCTCCTCCTGTATCCAAGATGGCAGAACAGGAACAAAAATGGCTGTGAAGACATGGCTACCAGGAAGCCGGCTCTGGCCTTCTTGGGCTAGTAAGTATGTATTTTTTAACAATCAACAGCTACACTACTTGTAGCTGCTGTCTTTTAAAAGGAGAAAATTCACCTGGATGGCCAAAGATTAAAAATTATGGTTTGGTAGTGCAGTCATATGATCTTTTTACTGAATTACATTCATGTATTTAAGAACTGTTGGTATAAACCTATAACTGTGGGATAAGGCTAAGGAAATAGATTATTGGCTTTTGATAAAGGGCTTGTAGAACACTAGATAATGTTGTAGCTCCATTAGAGTTGTGATCTGTTGACTGTGCATGCTGACCTTGGAGCACACTGAATGCAGGTATTTTGTGTATGTGAGTTTGAACCATGCTCTGCTTTGTTTTTTTACGCTGTAGCTATCCTAACATGTTTCAAGTACTGGGGGCTGGAGGTGAGAGAAGTCAAAAATGTAAACTTGCAGGATAGGACCACAAGGAGAACTTGATCAATGTGGTGATTCTAGTCCACTAGGCTGTATAAAGGTGTCAACATCTTCCTCATCAGCCCATGTACTTAAAGTGATGAATTTTTTTTCTTAGATTACAAACATGTTATACTTGCCTGCTCTGTGAAAAAGTTTTGCACAGAATAGCCCTGATTCTCCTCCTTCTCGGGTCCCCCGCTGGTGCTCATAGAATGCATGAAGGTAAGAAACCCTTAGGCTTTAAAACTACATGTGTACCTCGGTTTACAAATGCCTCGGTTAACGTAATTTTCAGTTTACGAATGAAAATCCATTGAAAATAATGCCTTGGTTTACGAATTTTTTTCACAATACAAAGTGTATGCCGGTGCTTATTTTTTTAAATGCAATCGCGGGCTTTTTTTTTTTTCTCTATAGCTCACAGAGCTGTCACGTTCCCCAGAGTTACAGGAAGCTTTGTTTCTTTTAAGAATCTAAAAGAAAACATTGCTTCTTTTAACTTGGGGAAATAAACTAAGAAACTTTCTCTTTTAGCTGGGGTGGGGGAAAGTGACAGCTGAATCTCTGAGCTATAGTGAAGGAAAAAGAAAAATGGTTATTACATTTAAAAACCGGCACCATAATAAAAAAATAAAAAAAATGGCGTGGGGTCCCCCCTCCCATCCATACCAAGCCCTACGGGTCTGGTATGGCTTTAAAGGTGAAGCCCCACGCCAAAAATTAAAAAAACAAATTGGGGTACCCCCCAAAATCCATACCAGACCCTTATCTGAGCATGCAGCCCGGCAGGTCAGGAAAGGGGGGGGACGAGCGAGCGCCCCCCCCTCTCCTAAACCATACTCAACATGGGGGGTGCTTTGGGGCATGGGGGGCTCCCCCCCAACGCACATTGTCCCCATGATGATGGGGACTAGGGCCTCTTCCCCACAACCCTGGCCGGTGGTTGTGGGGGCCTGCGGGCAAGATGCTTATCTGAATCTGGAAGCCCCCTTTAACAAGGGGTCCCCAGATCCCGGCCCCCTCCCCCCATGTGAATGAGTATGGGGTACATGGTCCCAATACTCATTCACAAAAAACAAAGTGTACTGTGAAAAAGACAGGACATGGTCTTTGACAACTCCTTTTTTTTTTTTTTTTTTTAAAACAATGTCCACCGCAGTAGTTCCAACGTCAATCACGATGCCCGCCACCGCTGAACTGAAAAAAAGGCTCCGCTTCTGACGATGGCTTCCAGCCGTCTGCCTGCTCCGGTGGTTTGACAGTTCTTAAATGGGTAAGGGGCAAGGCCACCCGGGGACCATCACGCATGTGACATCAATGAGGCAGGATCACTCGGGTCCCACAGAACAAATTAAATTCATAAACCGAGGTATGCCTGTACTTCAGTAGACACCAATAGGACCCTATTACTCCACTTCCTCTCCAGTCTTGAGTACAAGGGTCTTGAGTCAAATGAAATTCCTGTATTTACTGTAATTGCATTTAAAATTAAATTTATAATTTTTCGTAATAGATGCATAACTGCATTCATTAGTCTGTTTTATATCTACTTGGAGTTTAGTTTCAATGACAGTTAAGAGAAGTGCTGGTCACCAACATTGCTAAACTGGCTGAAGTGTTAAACATATCTTACCACTTATTTCAAGTCCCGAGAGCCCCTAAACCTGTTGAACTCCTAGATGCTAAACTGCAACCTGCTTAGATTTTGGAGCTCCTAGGACAGCTGTGAAATTGATGTGTGCCAGGGTATGACGCTGTCAGTTCTACATTACCAAGGCCCTCAGGTAGATTTTAATGCTTGGGCTTTTCTCTTATCAGAGGTTACATAATAGTCTTGGCATCTTGGCATCATCCTTATGCATTGCTGAAGATTATGGTCATTCCCTTTTTAATAACTGCTTTCTACACTATCCCATCTACAACAGCACAGCAGAATTGTAGATGACATGCTTTATAGCCTGCTGGAAGATTGTGGCA
Organism: Staurois parvus; assembly: GCF_062004578.1. NCBI lineage: Eukaryota > Metazoa > Chordata > Amphibia > Anura > Ranidae > Staurois > Staurois parvus. The sequence continues at coordinate 3,488,661 of NW_028318272.1, forward strand.
GCATCAGAAGTTGATTTGTTAAAAACACTAAAGACTGTGAACGTATAGATTTTCTTTAGTGGCTAAAAATTCTGTGCTGATGTTTCTAGTGGAAATAGTTTTTTTTGTTGTTTTCCCATAGGGGGACAGTTAATTTGTTGCCTTTTTTTTTAGTTGATTTCTCCTTTTTTACCTGGTGCAAGTGACACACAAAGTGAAGAGAAATCTCACCAACATCGTGGCTGCATTCACACTAGCGTTTTAAAGGCTCAAGGTTTTTTACTTTCATGTATTCTGTGTACCGGTGTACAGCAGCCCCGACCACCCCCCCAAAAAACTTGCCTGATCCTTAAAGGGCACAAGAGTTCCCATTTATAGTCTCGTTTACCTCTGCGTGCTTGTGCATATATGTACATACACTCAGTGTTTTATAATAATTATTTTGAATATCATTTTAATTTAGTTTTTTCTTTTGCTTTTATTTTTCTAAATCTATTAAAGGGTTTTGTTTAAGCCAACAATCTAAAACTGGAAATAAAAAATTGTGCATATATGCGTATTTTCCAGACCTGTTTTACCTTTTTGCATTATCCATATTTCATACTCTTCATATCCCTTCTTGCCTAGTCTGTTTCTTAGACTTAGTGGCAGGTGATAGTCAGTGCTGCTGTCTGAAAATAGTGAGAAAACCTCAGGAAGTTTTCATTCCTACAGAAATCTTCAGGAAGTTTTCTGTAGGAATGATTTTCATTCTTTGCCAGGAACCAGGCATGCAACACTGCAAGTATGCATTTCTTTTAATTTTTTTTTTTTTTTTTGTTTGTTTGTGTTGTACTTTAAATGTGGTGGCTGTAGTTTTAGATTTCTTTTTTTCTTTTTCAGTTACTTTCACTTGGCGGTCTGGCCAGGTTTTCTTTGTGCCTTAGAGGTAACTTGCATTTATCTAGTGTGTAAAAACACAGGTCACAGCACATAGTGTAAACGAGTCCTAACTGCACTTTTTGCTGGACAGTTTCATCAGTTAAAGTAAGTTGAAAAATAACAGATTTATTGGCGAAAGGTAAAAATAAGGGGTGGGGGAAGCCTAAGAAAATCAAATTATTGCAGCCACCAAATTTAAACATTGATAACCTACAATAGATTTTTCGGCTGTAATATATAAAGGAGATTGTACTACCAGGTTGTAACATGTGCGAACAGGTAAGGAAAGGGTTTTGAAAAATTAATTAAATTGTTAAAATAGTTAATTAGTTGAGCTGAAATTTTTTTGGCCATATTTCAGTTCATGACTGGAGCCCAGTTACATGGCAGGAGTGTGCCCGTGTGTGTGCTCGCCTGTGTATATGTGTGTGTGTGGGTCACTAGAATCAGGGGCCGTGGAAGCAGAGCTGCCTGACCGCTTCCACTAGACAAGCAGGAGTCTACATGTCAGTTTTATACACAATCCCAGTGGCTGCAGCCACTGGATTGTGTATGAAAACCCCTTGCGTCAGGTCTGTATGGTATGGTGTACAAGCCTGGCAGTGAAAGGATTAAGTGGATCTAAATGCTCGAAGGCAAGCATTACGATCATGTGACCTCTGTGATTGTCAATCAGCAGTCACATGATCGGAAAGCTTCCAATTGCAAGTATGCATCGGCAGCTTTCCAGTACTTGTTAGTTACTATGCTGGAAGCGCGCTTATAGCAAAAGGTTTACCAGCAGATGCATATATGTGTCCACTCAGTGTTAAAGCCCACCCACCGAGATGCCACATAAACTGTATTGCCAAAAGTATTGGGACACCCCTCCAAATCATTGGATTCAGGTGTTCCAATCCTCTTCGTGGCAACACGTATATAAAAACAAGCACCTAGGCATGCAGACTGCTTCTACAAACCTTTATGAAAGAATAGGTTTCTCTCAGGAACTCGGTGAATTCAAACGTGGTATGGTGATAGGTTGCCACCTGTGCAATAGGTCCATCCGTGAAATTTCCTTGCTACTAAATATTTCACGGTCAACTGTTAATAGTATTATAACCGAGTGGAAACAACTGGTAACCACAGCAACTCAGCCAAGAAGTGGCAGGCCATGTAAAATGACAGTGAGGTCAGCGCATGCCGAAGCGTACAATGCGCAGAAGTCGCTAACTGTCTGCAGATTCGATAGCTAAAGACCTCCAAACTTTGTGTGGTTTTCAGATTAGCACAAAAACAGTAGAGAGCTTCATGGAATGGGTTTCCATGGCAGAGCAGCTGTATCCAAGTCTTAAATCACCAAGTGCAATGCAAAGTGTCAAATGCAGTGGTGTAAAGCACGCCACCACTGGACTCTAGAGCAGTGGAGACTTCTTCTTTGGAATGACGAAACCACACTTCTCTGTCTGGCAATCCGATGGATGTGTCTGGGTTTGGTGGTTTCTAGGAGAACGGTACTTGCCTGACTGCATTGTGCTAAGTGTAAAGTTTGGTGAAGGGGAAATTATGGTGGGGTTGTTTTTCAGGGGTTGGGCTTGGCCCCTTAGACTGGGATGCCATTCAAGTTCATGTGTATGTTGAACTTTAAAGATGCTTGAAAACATGATGCTTAGGTGTGAATGTAGCATAAGACTGGCACCCAGGAGATCCTGGGGAGAAGATGCCAGCTACAGCCTGTTGGAACTAAAGTACCTTTGTGTGCCCTTAGTTCGGCTTTAGGCTCTGCTCACATTCAGGCAGTTTAAATTGTGGGTGGAATCGCCTTGATATTCTGCCTGCGATTTGAAAACTTGCTGTTAAAATGTAAAATCGCTCATTAGCGTGTTCAGGTGCCATTAATTTCAGCGACACCTGAAAACACAAGACATTTTTGCTGGTGCAATTTTTCATGCGGCAGACAGAGATTGAGTAAACAAAACTGTTTGACACAAGTCACACAAAGGAAGTTCTGGAATGTGATTTTATTTGTGCGTTTATCACTCGAAAAACCGATAAAACGTCTTGCATTTTCAGGTTGAAATTAATAGCACCTGAACACGCTGATGTGTGATTTCACATTTTAACAGCGCATTTTCAAATCATGAGCAGAATCGCGTTGATTCCACCCCTGATTTAAAATGCTTGTATGCTAACAGAGCCTTAAACTAGCCTCTCTGGAGGCTAACTCCAGCTTAGGCAACATGTTATATGTTACACCTATGTTTAAGAACCATTGTGCACAGCTATGAATGTGCGGAAAGTTGAACTATTGAGCAAAGATGAGCCAGGAGCTCTACCTGTTTGGATACATTCATGTGCGAAATTTCATATTTACCAGACTAAAAATTTTAAAACTTTTTTTGTTTTCTCTAAACCTAATATTAAAATAAAAAAAACATATAGGACCATAATCCTTTTAATACTGTTTGGTTTTGACTTTTACTGAAAGTGCTATTATTTTTGCAGTCTTCATGAAGAAATCCTCGACTTCTACAAATACATGTCCCCTAGGCCAGAAGAGGAAAAAATGCGGATGGAAGTTGTTAATAGGATTGAAAATGTTATTAAGGAACTTTGGCCAAGTGCAGATGTGAGTATAATGCTTGTCTTGGCATCTGTAGTGAGTTAATAGGATATGTAATGTGGTGGTTTCTTTTTTTTTTCTTTTTTCTTTTTCTGTACATGTTTACAATACAATGGGGGGGGGGGGGGTGTTAACAGAGACCGGTAAGCATCAACAAATGTGCCAATTTCTATATGCCTTCTTAATTAGTGCTCCATGAGGCAAAATAAGAAAAGTGCCGTGCACCAATCCATTTCTTTGCTGTATGGTGTGGTGGTTCACCAGATTCCAACATGCTTGCTCTGGCATTTGCCAGAATTTTGGCGCAATTCTGAGATTATCTTCCACTTGGTTTATCCTAAACGTTTTTTCTTACTGCGTTTCCACACCCTACTATAGTGTTTACTTCACTTTAGTACTGGTGTATATTTTTGAATGGTTATTATATTACAACATTGATGGAAGTACTTCATTATTGGTGCATGTAATTTCACATTTTTAGAAACTGTCGCATAACTCTTTTAATACCATTTGGCTTGGTTGGTGCAACCCAATATAGAATTTGGCTCATAATATTTTTAATTTGGCACACAGAAATGTGGCATTATTTACAACACGAAAATGAAATATTTAATTCCCCTAAGATGTTTAAAATAAAATATATTCTGTCTTTTACTGTTTAATTTAAAGTATATGCTCAAGGTTTTTTTACCTTCATGCATTCTAGGCATGAAAGTAAAAAACCTGTGTGCAGCCCCCCAATACTCACCTAAGCCCCCTCTCTATCCAGCGATGTGCGCTAGTCTCGGCTATTCCGGGACTCCCTCTCATTAGCTGAGACAGCAGCGGGAGCCATTGGCTCCTTCTGCTGTCAATCACAGCAAATGAGAAGAGAGGGGGGTTGTGCCGAGCCGCTGATTGCACACACGCAGCAGTGGCTGGGGTGTCTCCATTACAGTAGGCTACCCTGTTACTGATCTGTGCCTCTCCAAACTACTTTTACTTCTAGTGGTCAACTTCCCTGACGTCACTGCTTACATGCTGCCATCCAACACACTGTCTAAAGTTCACCATAGGCCAATAAGGTCACGCTCATTGGACAGGAGAATGGCATCCTCATTATGCTGACTTGAACACAGGTTTTTTTAGTTTTACTGTCCCTTTCCTTTCAGAGGCTATAAAGTGCCAGGCAGATAAAGCCTGAATAGCAAGGGTACTGGATTATTTTACATGCAGCATCCTTTGTTGCCTAAGGATTTCAGTGGGGGAAAAAAAAATTGTGTGTGTGTGTGTGTATATATATATATATATATTGTATGTATGTGTATATGTATGCGTTTCAAGCATTAGTAAAAGTCTCTGCCTTCTTCCTAGGCCCCTCCTTAAAGTGGAATTAAACTCCTGCAAAAAAAAAAAAATTGAAAAATGGGCCCTTGGAGCTTTATGCATAAGTGTGCTATCATTTGCAGCATATTGGCACATTATGACAGACTTACTTAGCAAGCAATCCCTCCAGTGTTGTGGTGTCAGCGATTTCCTCTTCCACAGCCACATCTATCATCTCCAGGTCTTCCTTCTGGGTTCAGACTCTTAAAGTGGTTGTAAAGGCTTGAAATTTTTTACCTTTTATGCATTCTATGAATGCAGGTAAAAAACCTTCTGTCCTGGGTCTCTGTCTCCTCATTGGCCGAGACTGCAAGCAGGAGCCATTGGAAGAAGCACAGAGACTTGAAGCTCAGAGACTACTGTCTGTGTAATTTGGACTATGTATGTAAATCAAAGACCCCACTGATACCTTTTTGTAGGTGAATTAAAAATTCTTATTTTAAAGGGCCAAAAAAAGATAGTCATTAATAAAAAGAGACTGCTTTCTTTCTTAAGGAATTTTCCAACATACCCTATTTTTTTATTATTTACTGAAAGTACACAGGGACCCAGTCCATCCTTCCTATAGACCTATTGTAGCCTCTATGGGCAGCGTGACCCATGTGTTACAATACAAAGTCTACTTCCTACAGCCTTTGGTTCAAGAATTACCATCTTACATTAGGGATTCCATCTTATTGACACTCTAAAGAAGTACACATGGGAATCAAACTATAGTTGGTTGTCTCTGGATATGGCTTCTCTATACACCACTATCCCTCATAACATAGGTCTCCTGGCTGTGGAATATTTCCTTTCACATTGCTCAGACTTCATTATAAACAGGTCCATTTTATCCTTGAAGCCACCAAATATTGTCTTGAACATAGCTATTTTTTGTTCAAAGTCGATATTACCTCCAGGTAAATGGCACAGCTATGGGGGCTTCCTTTTCCCCAAGCTATGCTAATTTGGCTATTGGAACTACAGCATATCCATCACCATAAGCCCTTTGCTCAGCATGTCAACTTTTATGGAAGGTATATTGACGACATCGTTATTATTTTGGATGGCCCACCCACCATGGTTGCAGAATTTGTTGAATATTGTAAAACCAATTTGTTTGGAATATCTTTTTACCTGTGTATTTGATCAGCATACCTTCATTTTCCTTGATTTGGGGTTGGGCTCCATGGACACTCGAATTATCGCTAAAAATCATTTCAAAGAGACTGCGGGGAACTCCTATGTGCACTCCAGCTGTTGCCATCACCCTAGATGGAAACACAATGTCCCAAAAAGCCAATTCCATTGGCTTTGCAGAGATTGCAGTTAGATGCAGACTATTTAGATCAAGGAAAATTTTACTTAAGAAATTTTAGTGAAAACGCTTATGCTGCTAAATACATTGATCATACCTTTTGCTATTTATAAAAATCCTCCTGGGAGAACTCTCAGTCCCTCAACTGAAGGAAATCCCACCAGATTCATAACACCATTCCATTCCAAATATAAATGGATGGAAAATATTTTCAAGAAAAATTGTGAAATCTAGTTTCAGGACCCTGTTTTAAAACACATTACTTCCCCAGGCTATGTTCTCTTATCGTAAGGCTCGTAATATAAAAAGCCAGGTAGCTCCAAGCAAGTTGCGAAATCCAGTGCCCGTTGGCCCCATGATAACCAGCTGCTTCTCCGACTTATCTGGAATGTATAGATGCATCAAGAAAAAATGCTTAACTTGTACTTTTTGTACCTATTGGCCTCAAGAGCTTTGAGGCCAATGGTAAAAATTATTCCATTTCTTCATGTGTTCTACGGATTTTATTTATGCTCTCAGGTGCCCTTGTGGTCTACTTTATATCGGTAGGACCATCAGAGCCCTGAGGACAAGATTTGAAGAACACAGGAGAGCCATCAAACAAGGAGATAAAGATAATAGTGTACCCAGGCACTTTCTACAAGTGCATGCCTGATCTACATTGGGACTACAGGTCTGGATCATAGAGCAGATCTCTAATACTTTCCCCAAAGCCGAAAGGTATAAAATAAAATTTTGTGAACAGGAGACATATTGGATCTTCTTGTTGAATACCCTAACACCAGTAGGGCTCAATGAGCAAACCAGTACTATCATTTTAGTTCCATTGTCTTGACAATTATATTTAAGCTATATAAAGCCTTTTTTTTTTTATATTTATACTATTATTTTATATATATATTCATTTCTTTCCCTCTTAATCTTTCCATATACAGAGAGCAAATACCAGACTCTTCTTGGTATGTTGTTCACATCATGATCTTCATTTTACAGGCTAGAGTTCCCCTTTAGGAATGAACTTTTGAGTATCGCTTTAAGCTGGACATAGTTGGATCGAAAATTTGTCCGGTTCAGCAGGGACCACCTAAATTTTGAACCATCTATGGCCAGTACCATTTGCGATAAGTCGATCTAATGATCGACTTGTCATAAACAAGCTTGTTGGAAATCCATCCCACTGTGTTGTATGTTCACACTGGGGGAGGATTCCTCTCTCCACCTCGAATGTGTGGATTGGGAATCAGTTTTTCTTTCCCAATTTTTTTTATTTATTTATTAATATTATTATTATTATTATAATAATACAAGGCTGGGCTGTGATAACATTTTTAGAATGCATGGAGTCCCATTGTCACAGGCACAAAGCTGTGTCATAAATGTACACTAAGCTGTACAGGTGCGGGTTATTGTACACCAAAAATAAACACTGATGGGCAGGGAGAAGAGTTTATTGCAAGAGAGACTAATAGGTGTCACCCTACCAGTCCTCGTAATTTTTTTTTTTTTTTTAATAAATTACACGTCAAGATTACCAAGTGCAAAAAAAAAAACAAATGCTACTGTATGCATTTTCTTTGTGATCATTTTACATCATCTTCACCATTCACAAGATATTGCTTTATGTGCGTTGTGCACATAAGAGTGGGTGAGACAGGGAGCAGTGTTGGCCAGATCTCAGGCCGCATGTGTAAGGGGCACAAGGGTGCTTGGCTGTCCATAATCAAAGGCGTTCAAACACTGGAAGTGCCTGTTTTCTAATCCTTATTTACATGGTGTGCTCCCCCTGTCATGTCGTGTTTCCAGCAGGGATTACCTTTCAAAATACACCATGTTAACAAAAAAAGAATGTAGGATGTATAATAAGTTGTGCTTGAAGTTCAGGTGATCTAAATGAAAATACGTCTGAATAAAACCTGTACATGTTTCTTCAAATTTGCATGTGTAATTATGATTTATTTGTTGACATTAACTGACTGCGGAAATGTTTAGATGTGAACATTTTTAACCAGTTTAGCTTGTTTGATGCCAGTAGCAAGCATCAGCTTGTGCTTGTTTTCCTCAGATGGCTCTGAGATGTAAAGTGAAAGTAATCCAGTGGCTGTATATCTGCTGATCACTTTCACAGTGAAGTGGTGCAGTCTCCCTAGAACCACATTGGAGGACTTCAAAATAGCGGGCAGGAGGAGACCGAGGAATATCCATTCTTTAACCTGGGTTCACACTGATGCGGAATTTAGTGTTTTCTGTGCGAATTCCGCACTGCATCATAACCGCGCCCGTTCATGCGAACCGCTGCGGATGAGTATGTTAACACCCTGAAATCGGTATGCAAAACGTGGTGCGATGTGCAGATAAGGATCGCATAGGTGTAAATACCCACGCGATTCGATTCTTGTGCAGATCAAACATACAAACAAATGTATGACCCCAATCGCACCACACACAATTTGCACAGGAATGCAGTGCGGTTCTTGTGCGAATTACGTGCCATATACCGCACAGCATATGTGTGAACCCAGTGTCAATTTCTATCCATAATAAAATCAGAAGCAATTATTTTGTCAGGTCTGGTTTCAGAGCCGTCATTCTCTGACTGATACAGCCAGGGAAGCCTCTGTCTCTGCTCAAGTAGATGCTTTGGAACACAGGGGAGACATTGGGGTCTGTTAGCCTCCCAGTGTTTCCATAAAGATTACTTGTCACCTGGCCAATCCTGTCACATGGGGAAAGCAGTATTCCATAAAAAAAATAAAATAAAGCATTTTATTATATTAGGTTACCAGTTCTTAGATGTGATGGCTTCATTTGTTTTCTTTTTTAGGCTTTCTTCTACTTTCATTTGGGGATACAGCCAGTAAGTCTGTTATTCAACAGAAAACTCTTGCAGTTACAGGGAATGAGACAGACCATTTAACACTGGCAGGGGTGCTTAAAATGATCCGCTTTTGTTTATGAAAAAGCTTTACCCCCAAATGCGGGAAAAACCTTTTTGCTCTATTTGATTATTAAAGTGTTACTAAACCCAGGATCCTGCATTTACTATATCTGGTCTCCCACAGTACACAGGACCAGGGCTGTGGAGTCGGAGTTGTGGAGTCTGAGTCTGAGGAAATTTTGGGTACCTGCAGTCGGAGTCGGCAAACAATGCTCCGACTCCGACTCTGATTAAATTTAGATTGGAATTAAAAAAAAACAAGTTTAAATGTCCCAATTCACAAAAAGTTATAATTAATGACTTCTCTACTGTAAGAATAAAGACCAATGCATGCAGTGCCTCACGTAACCGCAAAACGAACACGTTAAGTGACCGTGAAGAAGCATGCTTTTCATGTGCTTCACTATATGGCACGCAACGCACAATTAGGAGTGGCAATACTTATACTTTCCATAGTGTTGTGTTCTGCTGTTACAGGGAACGCAGCGCCCATGGGTAATAAAAAAAAATTAATAAAACTTTGTTTTCATTGTGTTTGTCTTTTGCTTAAACTGTTCAATACAGTAGACTGTTGGCTTCCCAGCCAGTAGTCCTGTGGTAATGACATGTATGTTGCCTTTCTTTCCTTCAAGGAATGTATAAAATACATTCGCATATTAATACAGAGGAGTCGGGGAGTCGGAGGTACACAAAACTGAGGAGTCGGAACATTTATCTACCGACTCCACAGCCCTGCACAGGACATGGAAGTGCAATTATTTTAGTAAATATAAACTGCTAAATCCCTTTCCTCATCAGCAGTTAAAGCAGTCTTGTGACTTTTTTGTGTCCAGCAGAGCGCTGGTTAAAGCTTGTAGGAGGAGTTTTTTCATTCTTCTCTCACTGTCCTATGAGGCTGCAGGACCCTGACCCTTTGTCTGGAAAGTGCTGATTGACCCTGTGTTGATCACATGCACTCTCCCAAGAAAAAGAAAAAAAAAACCCCCAAAAACTCCAGCAATACACGCCAAACTGCAAATGAGCAGCTTGCCCTAAGACTGTTTTATCAGGAGATGAGTCACCGATAGTGAAAGAAGGGGGGGATCAGGAAGACAGGATTAAACATCCTTTTTTACTCATTGTGGGGGATTAACCCCTTTTTAAACAAAAAATTCACCTTTTAAACAAAAATAATACAGGTGAAACTCGAAAAATTAGAATATCGTGCAAAAGTTCATTTATTTCAGTAATACAACTTAAAAGTTGAAACTAATATATGAGACTCCTTACATGCAAAGCAAGATAGTTCAAGCCATCATTTGTCATAATTGTGATGATTATTGTCACAAACATGCGCAACACACAGTGAAGGACGCAGACTCCATCTTGTTAAGAGTATCCATTTTCTCCCCTCACTCCCGCCCCCTCCTTCTCCGAGAGGAGACATTTTGTGCGTGCGTGCGTGCGCGCGCGTGCGCACTGGTTGTGGGTCACTGGCAGGCCAAGGCATCTCTGAGATAGGTGCCTAGCTGTCTCAGAAAGCTGTACCATCTCACACCTCAGAAGAGATCAGGCAAGCTTTCTCCGGAGTTGAGAGAGATTCCAACCTCATAAAACCTAACTGCGTAGGTGACAGAATCAGATAACCTCGGTTAAAACCATTTTTTCCCCTATGTCTCCTATCTTGAAATATGAGAGACTTACATAAAAACCGAACATATCGTCAGATGGACGATTAGCAGGCAAACAGTTTGATGGGTCACTCGCCTTGTCTCGGACACACAGGAAAGCAGAAAAATAGATCTCGCGAACTGTTCAGTGTACACTTTCATAATTCATATCTAATCAATCCTCAGACTTATCTGCATAATAATCCACCCGCGGATCGAATGTCACTTGTGCAGATGAAAAGTTATGGGCCAAATATGAGTTATGGGAGATTTTCGCTCTAGTTGAAGCATCCACCCATCTCTCCACACCCTAAGCGGAGATTGGTCCTTGACTGCAGAGCCACCCACTGCTGGGAACTACAAAACCGGCTGTCAGGCCTAAGATTAAGAAGTTGAAGATGTCTCCCATTTTTAATATCAATACCACCTGGGGAGACAGGTGCCCTCTTGCTCTGAAACTTGAATCTGCTAACCCAGGACTTTGGCAAATACCTTAACCCTTTCACCTCTTTGATATCTCTTTGCTGTGCTATGGTTCTTTGTGTGTATCTATCTATCTATCTCTTCGTTACATCTTGTTTCTGTAAATATTTTTATTGCACCCGTTTGACCTTTTTAGTAATAAATCTTTCTTTCTGAAAGTGTTGAACTGTTTCTGTAGCTCTGTATTGCAACTTAAGAATCCCTGTCTCTAAAGAGAACGCTACTGTTTGTTTAACCCTCTGTATAACAGGCCTGTGTTATGACCGTGTTATGCAGTCGATTATTTCAATCACTATAGTGTTATAGCTGATAACGCCGAGTTTCTGTACAAAAAGGAGGTGGTGGCAGTGTGAAGGGTTAATTGCGTAACCTGACCCAGTAAAAATCGCCCAGACAGCCGATACATCGATTGTGGTCCGTAAGCGGGAAAATCGATGTGCAGGGTGCAGCTGGGTGTGGCATTGTTACGCACGTCACATCGTGGTTTTAGATTGGCTAGTCCTTCGGTCACGAGTTTGGTGACAAGGTCTGGGGTCTGATGCCGTGATCGTGACATATTGGACTTCGCAATCGTGGGATTGTCACACGTTGGTGGCAGCAATCATGACATATTGGTGGCAGCGATCGTGGGATCGTGACAATTATGGCTTACAGCTCATGAAATCCCCAAATCCACAATCTCAGAAAATTGGAATTTTGTGAAAAGGTGCAATATGATAGGCTCAAAGTGTCCCACTCTAATCAGCTAATTAAGCCATAACACCTGCAAAGGGTTCCTGAGCCTTTAAATGGTCTCTGTCTGGTTCAGTAGGAATCACAATCATGGGAATGATTGCTGACCTGACAGTTGTGCAGAAAACCATCATTGACACCCTCCATAAGGAGGGAAAGCCTCAAAAAAGGTAATTGCAAAAGAAGTTGGATGTTCCCAAAGTGCTGTATCAAAGCACATTATTAGAAAGTTGTGTGGAAGAAAAAGGTGTACAAGCAGCATTGCTGACCACAACCTGGAGAGGATTGTCAGGAAAAGGCCATTTAAAAGTGTTGGGGACTTTCACAAGGAGTGGACTGAGGCTGGAGTTAGTGCATCAAGAGCCACCACACACAGACGGATCCTGGACATAGGCTTCAAATGTTGTATTCCTCTTGTCAAGTCGCTCCTGAACAACAATGTCAGAAGCGTCTTACCTGGGCTAAAGAAACAGACCTGGTCTGTTGCTCAGTGGTCCAAAGTCCTCTTTTCTGAGGAGAGCAACTTTTGCATCTCATTTGGAAACCAAGGACCCAGAGTATGGAGGAAGAATGGAGAGGCACACACTGCAAGATGCTTGAAGTCCAGTGTGAAGTTTCCACAGTTTGTGTTGATTTGGGGAGCCATGTCACCTGCTGGTGTTGGTCCACTGTGCTTCATTAAGTCCAGGGTCAACGCAGCCGTCTACCAGGAGATTTTGGACCACTTCATGCTTCCTTCCGCAGACGAGCTTTATGTGGATGCTAACTTCATTTTCCAGCAGGACTTGGCACCTGCCCACACTGCCAAAAGCACCAAAACCTGGTTCAATGACCGTGGGATTACTGTGCTTGATTGGCCAGCAAACTCGCCTGACCTGAACCCTATATACAATCTATGGGGCATTGCCAAGAAAAAGATGAGAAACATGAGACCGAACAATGCAGAAGAGCTGAAGGCCGCTATTGAAGCATCCTGGTCTTCCATAATACCTCAGCAGTGGCACAGGCTAATAGCTTCCATGCCACGCCGCATTGAGGCAGTAATTGCTGCAAAAGGGGCCCAAACCAAGTACTGAGTACATATGCATGCTTATACTTTTCAGAGGTCCGATATTGATAAAAAGCCTAAAAAAAAAAAAAAATCTAATAGTCGCCACATTTATTGACTTATAAGCTGCAATATATTGCATTTTTGATTTAATACTGCTTTAACTCCTTGATGGCAATAAAGATAAATTAAAAATCAAGTTAAAAAAAAGTTAATGTATTAAAAAACCTAATAAGTAACGTAACCCCCTACTGCCCTGCACGCTTCCACAGATGCAAACATGTACCCAGGGTATGCACATGTATGTAAACCACAATCGCGCCACATGCAAGGTATTTCCACAAATGTCAGAGTAAGGTTAATCATTCTAGCACCAGAGTCAGTGATGTGATTGGCCTCAGGTGATACGGAGATGGAAAACAAAGTCCTTTTAGATAAACTTGGGTGACTGAAGAGGAATGCCCAATATCCAAAAAAGTCTCATTTGATGAATTTTATAGTAGTTATTGATGATGTGACTGATGGCAAAAGCAGCAGGATGAATTCTGAAGTGTTTCGGGCAATGTTATCTGCTCATATTCAGCCAAAGAGTAGTGGTTAATGATTCATACTCTGGAAAAGTACAGGGAAGGGCAGCTAAACTGATACGAGGCATGGAGAAGCTCAGCTTGCATAACATTCAGTGGAATGTTATGCAATGGCCAAGTAAATCACCTGACCTGAATCCGATTGAGCATGCATTTCACTTGCTGAAGACAAAACTGAAGGGAAAATGCCCCAAGAACAAGCAGGAACTGAAGACAGTTGCAGTAGAGGCCTGGCAGAGCATTACCAGGGATGAAACCCAGCGTCTGGTGATGTCTATGCGTTCCAGACTTCAGGCTGTAATTGACTGCAAAGGATTTGCAACCAAGTATTAAAAAGTGAAAGTTTGATTTATGATTATTATTCTGTCCCATTACTTTTGGTCCCTTAACAAGTGGGAGGCACATATGCAAACTGTTGTAATTCCTATACCGTTCACCTGATTTGGATGTAAATACCGTCAAATTAAAGCTGACAGTCTGCAGTTAAAGCATGTCTTGTTCGTTTCATTTCAAATCCATTGTGGTGGTGTATAGAGCCAAAAATGTTGGAATTGTGTCGATGTCCCAATATTTATGGACCTGACTGTATGTATGTATATGTGTGTGTGTATTTTCAGAGTCTAACCATTTTCCCAAAAAATACAGTCCTGAAGAAGGGGGAGTCATTTCCCCCGAATCACGTTAGCTCTACTTGTTTACATTTATCTTCAGTAAACAACTTTAAAATTCATCAAGTGAGACTTTTTTTTTTTTTTTAATATCGGGCACTCTTCTCCAATCACTCAAGTGTTCCCTGCGGAAATACCTTCATTGTTGTCATCAGAAAGGTAGCAGCCCTAGACCACAATAGAGTCTGTCACCCAACTACAATTGGGATATAACATAGTTCGTCTGGCTGAAAAAAGACAAAAGTCCATCCAAGTCAACCATAGAGAAAAAAAAAAATTTCTAATCCTATACCCACAGTTGATCCAGAGGAAGGCAAAAAAAACCCAGCAAAGCACGATCCAATTTGCTCCTGCTGGGGAAAACATTCCTTCCTGACCCCCCGAGAGGCAATAGGATATTCCCTGAATCAACTTTACCTATAAATGTTAGTATCCAGTTATATTCTGTGTATCTAAGAAAGAATCCAGGCCTTTTTTTTTTTTTTTTTTTTTTTTTTTTTTTTTTTGAAGCAATCCACTGAGCTGGCCAGAACCAACTCTTGAGGGAGTCTATTCCTCATTTTCACAGCTTACTGTGAAGAAACCTTCTGCGTTTTGGAGATTAAATTTCTTTTCCTCCAGACGTAAAGAGTGCCCCCTTGTCCTCTCTGATGATCTCAGGGTGAATAGCTCTACACTGAGTTCACTCTATGAACCACTGATGTATTTATACATGTTGATCATATCCCCCCTTAACCTCCTTAGCGGTATTCCCGAGTGTAGCTCGGGGTAAAATTTCAGTACCAAGAGCGGTAACCCTGAGCTACACTCGGGCTTACCATGCGGCGTTGCTCAGGGAGTCACTGCAGCGCTTACATTGTCTTTCGCTCCCGCGATGTGTCCCCTGCAGCGTCCCCGGCCATCTCCTCCGGCCGATGCCGGCATCCGGCTTCCGTGTTCCAGTCCCTGTGACGTCGGGACGTACGGGCGACGGAACCGGCGGCAAATTTGAAATTTTTAAAAAATGTCATTTTTTTAAAAAATGATTATTACAGTCAGGTCCATAAATATTGGGACATCGACACAATTCTAACATTTTTGGCTCTATACACCACCACAATGGATTTGAAATGAAATGAACAAGATGTGCTTTAACTGCAGACTGTCAGCTTTAATTTGAGGGTATTTACATCCAAATCAGGTGAACGGTGTAAGAATTACAACAGTTTGCGTATGTGCCTCCCACTTGTTAAGGGACCAAAAGTAATGGGACAGAATAATAATCATAAATCAAACTTTCACTTTTTAATACTTGGTTGCAAATCCTTTGCAGTCAATTACAGCCTGAAGTCTGGAATGCATAGACATCAGCAGACGCTGGGTTTCATCCCTGGTGATGCTCTGCCAGGCCTCTACTGCAACTGTCTTCAGTTCCTGCTTGTTCTTGGGGCATTTTCCCTTCAGTTTTGTCTTCAGCAAGTGAAATGCATGCTCAATCGGATTCAGGTCAGGTGATTGACTTGGCCATTGCATAACATTCCACTTCTTTCCCTTAAAAAACTCTTTGGTTGCTTTTGCAGTATGCTTTGGGTCATTGTCCATCTGCACTGTGAAGCGGCGTCCAATGAGTTCTGAAGCATTTGGCTGAATAGGAGCAGATAATATTGCCCGAAACACTTCAGAATTCATCCTGCTGCTTTTGTCAGCAGTCACATCATCAAATACAAGAGAACCAGTTCCATTGGCAGCCATACATGTCCACGCCATGACACTACCACCAACATGCTTCACTGATGAGGTGGTATGCTTAGAATCATGAGCAGTTCCTTTCCTTCTCCATACTCTTCTCTTCCCATCACTCTGGTACAAGTTGATCTTGGTCTCATCTGTCCATAGGATGTTGTTTCAGAACTGTGAAGGCTTTTTTAGATGTCGTTTGGCAAACTCTAATCTGGCCTTCCTGTTTTTGAGGCTCACCAATGGTTTACATCTTGTGGTGAACCCTCTGTATGCACTCTGGTGAAGTCTTCTCTTGATTGTTGACTTTGACACACATCACCTACCTCCTGGAGAGTGTTCTTGATCTGGCCAACTGTTGTGAAGGGTGTTTTCTTCACCAGGGAAAGAATTCTTCAGTCATCCACCACAGTTGTTTTCCGTGGACTTCCGGGTCTTTTGGTGTTGCTGAGCTCACCGGTGCGTTCCTTCTTTTTAAGAATGTTCCAAACTGTTGTTTTGGCCACGCCTAATGTTTTTGCTATCTCTCTGATGGGTTTGTTTTGTTTTTTCAGCCTAATGATGGCTTGCTTCACTGATAGTGACAGCTCTTTGGATCTCATCTTGAGAGTTGACAGCAAAAAATTCCAAATGCAAATAGCACACTTGAAATGAACTCTGGACCTTTTATCTGCTCATTGTAATTGGGATAATGAGGGAATAACACGCACCTGGCCATGGAACAGCTGAGAAGCCAATTGTCCCATTACTTTTGGTCCCTTAAGTGGGAGGCACATATGCAAACTGTTGTAATTCCTACACCGTTCACCTGATTTGGATGTAAATACCCTCAAATTAAAGCTGACAGTCTGCAGTTAAAGCACATCTTGTTAGTTTCATTTCAAATCCATTGTGGTGGTGTATAGAACCAAAAATGTTAGAATTGTGTCGATGTCCCAATATTTATGGACCTGACTGTATATAGTAAAACATTGCTGTTTCAATGCATTTCACAAATATTTTGTCCCTAGTGCTTTGTCTTGTGCCCTGCCTACATTTTGACTGTTCTTTCTGCCTGGAAACTTAGAAAAGTCCATAGCGTCCAAAAAGCGTCCCTTTATGTCAAAAGCGGTTTTAGACCAGCCAGAGAACAGCGATAGTAAATTAGAACCACTTGCAGAATTGAGTGATAATGATTCATGGGGAAATTCGTCATCGGACACTGAAAACGATTTTGCGACTTTGCTCAGCGATGTGCGAATTTGCCTCTGTATTTCAAATTTCAGTGTTTTTGGTTTGATTATATTATTGAATTAAATGTATTATGTTTTATGATTATTAATTAAATTATAATTTATGATTTCGTGTTTCAAGTTTTATCATATCTGGAATGTTTACTAGGCTTTTGTTCGGACAGATTTCAGTGAGTTATTCCTAAATTACAGGCCTACAATAAAAAACTACATATTTCCATGCAAAAAAATGGTACCGCTTTCAGCACCAAAAATCGGAAATAATCATACCGCCAGGGAGGTTAATCTCCTCTTCTCGAGAGAATAAATTCAGTTCCTCTAATTTTTCCTGATAGCTGAGCTTCTCCATGCCTCGTATCAGTTTAGTTGCCCTTCTCTGTACTTTTCCAGAGTATGAATCATTAACCACTACTCTTTGAATACGATCCTTTAGACAGTTTTCTATCCATTTACATACAGATTTTTCCAAGCCCGTAGACTTTACCTTACACATTAGCCATGTGTGGGGAACTGTGTCAAACGCTTTTTCAAAATCTAAGTATACCATGTCCACTGCCACCCCTCTGTCCAAAGTTTTGCTCACCTCCTCATAAAAAGAAATCAGATTTGTTGGACAACTTCTGTCTTTCATGAATCCATGCTGTCTGTTGCTTAAAATATTTTTTTCCTGCAAGAACTCGTCTATGTGGCGTTTTTATTAAACTCTTCAGTATCTTCCCAACTATAGAAGTTAAACTAACAGGTCTATAATTACTTGGTAAAGATGTTGACCCCTTTTTAAATATTGGCATCACATTGGCCTTATGCCAATCCAGTGGTACTATGCCAGTCATTAAAGAGTCCCTAAAAATTCTTCACTGGAAACAATCCCTTCTATACCTTCCACACAGTAACTTTCCACTAGACAGCCTCCAGTGGCACCAGTCCAGCGCGGTCTTCCATTCAAACTCTATTTTACATGAGCTGTACCTGTTTATCTGAGCCGTATTTCCCTACATCCATTGAAAGTGCAGAATTTACACAGGATGAAATGCAGGGGGTGGGGAGCTGAAGTTACATCAGTGAGGAGAGTTTTCCTGACTGTATATTTATTTTTCAGGTCCAAATATTTGGGAGTTTCAAAACAGGACTTTATTTGCCTACCAGGTAAGGTTTGTGTGTTCATTTCACTTTTTTCAAGTGTTGGTTAAATCCATGAAAAATTGTTCATAAGATCTTAACGGTGTTAAGATTCTCCCTGTAAATCCCAACTAGTTAAGTTAATGTTCTTTGAACAAAAACAGATTTTTCTGATGTTTTGAGGGTTTTTAAGTCCTTCTGTGTTTAAAAAAAAAAGTGTCCAATGGTTCGCTTTAGATGGTGAATATTTTTTTACGGTGATAATTGTGCAACTTTACCTATTCGCAGATGATTCAGTGTTTGATTTCTGACTAACCTGTTACTGTAGTTGTAAGACTGCCCTATCTCTTGCTTTATCTCTGTTATAAAGGATAAGTTCACCTTTTAGAGAAAAAAAATAAATGCAGTTTTTGCAGGTAAAAAAATGTGCATTTATTATTTGTCTGCAGGAGCCTGTAAACCAGTGCACCAGCGATCAGCAGATCTCTGATGCCATGCAGGTCTCCTGCAGATGTGTCAGTATATCTGCTTGCTCATGCGGGTTGAACGAGAAAGCAGATATACTGACAAAATCAATGTACTATCATGGTGCTCCACATCGCTGTGGCAGTTCATTGAGGACTACAAACTGACCGCTGCTGAGGCTGTCGGGACAGATGACTGTGAATGAGTGATGCGGCCCTGTGGGCGAAGCCCCATACGGCCACATTTACAAAAAAAAAAATTGACAGCTACCGAGGGAAGAGAAGATTTACCCCCAACCCCCCTCCACCCCCCCAGCTTTCAAAGCAGGGAGCGGGGGCCGGTCTGATCGTAGCATGTTACACCCTGAATATGGATGTAACCTGTTAAGAAAAGTGAACTTCTCCTTTCAGACTTTCACTAATCTGTGCCTGACCAGAGCCGTTAGAGTGCTAGACAGTGGTCAGACTCTGGTTCTTTTTCAACTGCTCAGTTATACTTGTACACATTGCGCAACTACTGTAATAGTAAAGTAGGGGGCAAAATTAAGGGTATTCGGACAATGTTTATCTGACTTCTTTTGCTTCAGTTAACTTCATCTACACTTCAGCCAATATGGCAGACCTACCAAGCAAAGGGATCCCTCCAGTGCTACAGTGTCCATGCCCAACTCCATTGAGCACTACTGACTTTATCATTCTCCTGGTGCAGAGTTTTCAGCCATTTTGGTTGGCCGGAATGACACAAGTCCCTAACATTTGTATGTGAATTAGATTGTCCTGGTACAGAATCATGCTGAGCCTGTACACTGAGCTGCGAATACATGGCTCAGTGTACACAAACAGTAAAGGGTGCAGGCAGGCAAGTAGATCTAGTAGTTCATATACTAGTACACCCAGTAGTACATCTTTGACAGAAGTAACGCATGCTTCCAAAAACATCAATCTTTAAGCACTTGTTAACAAAGCAACTTTACTTCTATTTTAATATATAAAGCCGCTTTCACAGTAATTCTTGCCATCTCTCTGGCCCTCTGCTCCCCAAGCTCATTGACCTGAAGTCCAGCACCACTTGTTTTCTTGGTTGAATGATGCCAAGCGTCATGAAGCTCAAATACTGTCAGCCCAGGGCATCGAGGTACCACCTCCTGGGGGTACATCCTTAACCCTTTGAGGACCATAAGATTACGGAACGCCAAAAGAATCAATTTTTTGTTTTTAAAGTTTGTACACTTCAGTTGCTGTAATTAAGCCATTTCATGAAATAATTGGCAAAAAGCAAGAACCATTTGTTGAGAAGAACTAATATTTTGACTCAAACCAAAAAAAAAAAAAAAAAGTATTTTAAGTTCTTAATCAGATGATACAGGCAATTAAAAACATGGGACAAATACGTCCCTTGGTCCTCAAAGGGTCCCCTTAGGGGAATGCTGCAGGTAAAACCACCACATTGATTGACTTTCTGTAAAGTACAACTATGGCTGGACTGCACAAGATTAACTGTTACTCACACAATCACTTCTTAAAACTGTTAGTAATTTAAAAAATTATTTAAAGGACTATGCCCAGGTCATTATTATTACCATAGAAATGAAGAGAGCTTTTGCCACTAAGGACAATCAGATTGGACAGTGCAATGGATTTTGGTGTTACAGGCACCCAGTAACAAAGTGTAACTATTTAACAAGGTTCACAGAGAAGTGATTTCTGACTAACAAAGTTAACAGAAGGCATCTTTTATTTATAACCATTGGCTAATGCATTTATGGATTAATGTTCATAATGCGATACTATATATATATATATATATATATATATATATATATATATATATATATATATATATATATATATATATATATATATATATATATATACACACATACGTAAAACTTTCAAAGAAGAAAGCTGCCATTGCTTATTTTCTGAAGTTGCTAGTGTGGGAGCCGTAGGTGACAACGTTGCTGCAATGATGTACTCCGAGTGAGAAATGTTTAGTTTGGAGTTTACATTTTGAAGATCAAGTTCACCTTTTTACAGAAAATAGCCTCTGCAATCAAGGGGACCCAGATATTAAATGCATATGCAGCTTTGTAAAATGTTCATTAATTAGACTGTCCTATCTGTAGGCTTGAGGTTCCCCCCCAGTTGGCAATCCCCACATCCTGCCTTGTTGCTTGTTTGTGTAGCCCAGTTTTCTCTGTACGTTAAGTTTTACCTTACCATGTTACGTGTCCTTATATGCCACTTTATTCTACTGCATTTAAATTGTTGAGCTGCACAAAGACTGCTTTCTCAAGACTTGTGTGACACTACATTGTCAGCAATTTGTATATAAGTCTGAGTGATTTCATTATGTTAAGATAAATAAATCAAACTATGTATCCAAAGTGAAAACCGTTAATAACTGCCTATGAATGTGCTTTCCTTGCAGTGACATTGACCTAGTTGTTTTTGGAAAATGGGAGAATTTACCACTGTGGACACTTGAAGAGGCATTGCGGAAGCACAAAGTGGCTGACGAAAACTCAGTTAAAGTTCTTGACAAAGCCACGGTTGGTTCAACTTTTGTTTATGTAGCCATACATATAGTCGATTGTCCAATATTGTGCACCTGTTTTTTAACAGAACATGTTGCTACTTGGTTTGTGCAGGATTCTTAATCCTTTCTAGAGAGACCCTGTCACCACCCTAACAATTGCAGATAAGAGCACTGTAAAATCAAGTGTTACCATGTCCCCTCAATGATCATTTATTTTACAAAACCATATTAAAACACATTGTGTTTGAGTAAGCGCCGAATTTAGCACGAAACGCGTCACCTTTTCATTGTTCCCTTCATACCTGTGATTTAATTTTAATGCTTCAATAAAGACACTTTGTAAGTACAGTTGACTCTGCAGGTGCAGCAATATTCCAGATTTGTGCATGTTACTGAATCTCAGATGAGCTATACAGTTCTCTGGGATCCAATTCACATGGGAGAGTCTGTTATTCACCTAGAACCTCATTATTTTGGCTTCACTTGCAATATTATTATACAGTATTTATAAAGCGCCAATAGTTCGCTCAGCGCTGTACATTACAAAGGGGGACAGAACGTGTGACAGAACAATAACAATACAATGCAAAACATGAGGGGATCGAGGGTCCTGCTCTTTCAAACTTACAATCTAGGAGGGAGGGGATGGTGGCACAGGAGGAGAAAGCTGTGGGGGACAGAGTGGTAGGAAGAGTGGTGGAGGTCGGCAAATTAGCAGGGGGTGGGGTAGGCTTCCCTGAAGAGGTGGGTTTTCATGGTGCGCCTAAAAGAGAGGAGAGTAGGTGATAATCTGATGGGTTGGGGCAGGGAGTTCCAGAGGATGGGTGACACCCTGGAGAAGTCCTGGAGGCAGGCATGGGAGGAGGAGACCAGGGAACTAGAGAGAAGGAGGTCTTGTGAGGAGCGGAGTGTGCGTGCTGGGTGGTACTTGGATATTAGGTCGGTGATGTAGTTCGGGGCAGTATGGTGGACGGCTTTGTACGTCAGTGTTAGGATTTTGAATTTGATCCGTTGCGCAATCGGAAGCCAGTGGAGGGATTGGCAGAGGGGGGTGTCGGAAATGGAGTGGCTGGAAAGGTGAATGAGTCTGGAAGCCGTATTCAGGATCGACTGAAGCGGGGATAGCCAGCGGCGAGGCAGGCCAGTAAGGAGGGAGTTGCAGTAATCGAGTCGTGATATGATGAGGGAGTGGATGAGCTGCTTAGTGGTTTCTGGGGTTAGGAACGTGCGTATTTTGGCGATGTTGCGGAGGTGGAGTCTGCATGAGTTTGTTAAAGATTGGACTTGGGGCTGGAAGGATAAGTTGGAGTCCAGAATGACACCAAGTACTCTGGCCTGCGGGGCGGGTTTGATGGTGGTGGTGTTGGACATGATGGAGAAGTCAATGGGGGGCGGGGTCCAAGCTGGGGGGAAGACAAGAAACTCGGTTTTAAAGAGGTTCAGTTTAAGGAAGTGGAGCGACATCCAGTCTATGTCGCTCAGTAGATGTGTGATTCGGGCGGAGACTGAGGGGGTGAGGTGGGGGGTTAAGAGATAGATTTGTGTGTCGTCGGCATATAGGTGGTAGTTGAAGCCGTGAGAGTGTATGAGTTGGCCAAGGGAGGAGGTGTAGATGGAGAAGAGAAGGGGCCCGAGGACTCAGCCTTGAGGGACCCCAACAGAGAGTGGGAGTGAGGGGGAGGTGGTAACATTATAGGTAATGCTGAAAGAGCGTTGTGACAGGTAGGATGAGAGCCAGAATCTCTGAGGCTGACTGAGTGTAGTTTTTTTAGGAGGAGGGGGTGGTAGACTGTGTCGAAGGCCGCGGAGAGGTCAAGGAGTAGGAGCACTGAATAGTGGCCATTAGCTTTGGCGGTTAGGTCGTTGGAGAGTTTGAGTAAGGCCGTTTTGGTGGAGTGTAGGGGACGGAAGCCGGACTGTAAGGGATGGAGGAGGTTGTTGTCGTTGAGGTGAGAGCTTAGGCGGGTGTAGACTATGCGCTCGAGGAGCTTGGATGTGAATGGGAGCAGGGAGATGGGTCTGAGGTTGTTCGGGTCATTGGGGTCCAGGGAGGGCTTTTTAAGTGTGGGGGTGATGTGTGCATGCTTCACAGGGGAGGGGAAAGTGCCGGAGGAGAAGGAGAGATTAAAGATGTAGGTGAGGGAGCATAGGATTGAGGGGGAAGCAGGTTGTAGGAGTTGTGAGGGGATAGGGTTGAGGGGGCAGGCGGTGAGGCGGGCATCAGAGAGGACCTTGGAGACTTCCTCGATGGTAGTAAGGTCAAAGGCGCGGAGTGTTGAGGGGGCTTCAGTATAAGGAATGAAGGGTGGGGTGGAAGTGGAGGTCAGAGCAGTGGTGGGGTCGTGGGAGAGGGGTGATGAGGGGTTAGCTGAGTGAGGGGGAACGGGGTTGGAGGGAGTTTGAGCAGTGACGAAGTCCCTGCGGGTTATGTCGAGGGAGAGGGGGGATGAGGGGGTAGCTGTGTGAGAGGGGACGGGTTGAGAGGGAGTGTGAGTTGCGGCGATGTCCTTGCGAATTGTGTCAATCTTGTTTTTGAAGTGATTGGCAATCTCAAGGGCGGTGAGTGAGGTGCTGGGTGGAGGTGGGGGTGGAGAGAGTAGAGAGTTGAAGGTGGAGAAGAGTCGGTGAGGATTGGAGGAGAGGGCCTTGATGAGGGTCAGGAAGTCGGCTTGTTTGGCTGCGTGGAGGGAGGTGTAGGTGTGGAAGGCAGATTTGTAGCGGGTGAAGGCTTGTTGGGATTTGGTTTTGTGCCATAGTCGCTCCAGGGCACGACTGCGTCGTTTGAGGGTTTTGGTGTGATCAGTTTGCCAGGGCTGGAGCGGTCGGGGTCAACTCAGCGGCTAGACTTATCCACCTCACCACCCGCTCCACCTCTGCCACCCCCCTCTGCCTCTCCCTCCACTGGCTCCCTATCGCCCAACGCATCAAATTCAAACTACTCACTCTGACCTACAAAGCCATTCACAACACTGCCCCTAACTACCTCACCAACCTGATTCCCAAGTACCACCCTACCCGTACCCTTCGCTCTTCACAGGACCTCCTTCTATCTTGCTCCCTGGTCTCCTCCTCACACGCACGTCTGCAAGACTTCTCCAGGTCCTCCCCCATCCTCTGGAACTCACTACCCCAATCCATCAGACTGTCACCTTCCCTCCTCACCTTCAGGCGCTCCCTGAAAACCCACCTCTTCAGGGAAGCCTACCCCACCCTCACCTAACTGCTGCTCTCCTTCATTCCTCCTACCACTCCATCCCCCACAGCCACTTCCTCCTGTACCACTACCCCCTCCCTCCTAGATTGTAAGCTCGAAAGAGTAGGGCCCTATAACCCCTCGTGTGCTGTTTGTAGTTGCTGTAATGTTTCATGTATTGTCCCCCCCTCTATTGTACAGCGCTGAGCAAACCCTTTGGCGCTATATAAACTCAATGTAATGTAATAATGTTGCATGTGGTTAAAGGCACTAGTGAGTCAAGGGCTGTTGACAGTGCATTGTTATAGGCAGTCATAGGCAAAACGGGGCAGGACAGGGGGAGGATGCTGTCGTGGTATTGATCAGCTGCAGAGTGGAGGGAGGCAGGGTTAAGGTTGCGGAGGTTACGGCTGGCAGTAGTGTGACATTTGGAGGGGTAGGCGTTGGAGGACGAGGAGATATCGAAGGTAATCAGGTTGTGGTCAGAGAGAGGGAAGGGGGTGTTAGTGAGGTTGTGGGGAGCGCAATATGGACAATCTGTTTGCATTTAGTAAATCAACCCCAATATGTCTTCTAGGACTCCACATTTAAGGCCTAGAAAATAACCCCTATAAATCCTGAGGATGGCAAAGTGAATAAGTGAGGGTTTTTACAAAGTAAGTTTACAAATTTCGAAGATAATTTAGAATAATAGGAGAGTGCTAGAAATGTAATAGAATGTGGAAATTAAAATACAATTTTAAATTTTAACTACACTTTCCTTTAATTTTTTTTGAGCAGAGTATAGCATCAATTCAATTAAACTCCTGGGATATTAATCTGGTCAGTTAAGTAGCAGAGGGCGTTGTTAATCAGTTTCAGCTGCTTTGGTGTTAATGAAATTAACAGGTGCACTAGATGGGCATCAATGAAACTACCTCCAAAACAGGAATGGTTTTACAGGTGGAGGCCACTGACATTTTTTTCTCCTCCTTTTTTCTCTTTTTCACTAGTTTTGCATTTGGCTAGGGGTAATGTCACTACTGGTAGCGTGAGGCAATACCTGAACCCTACAGAGACTGCCTACAGGCTGTCCTACTCCTCCATGATGGCACATCAATCAAGAGCATGGAGGAGTTTCCAGGAGAACAGGCAGTTACTCTAGCAGAGCTGGGCAGGGACGTAGGTCTTTAACCCATCAGCAGGATCGATATCTGCTCCTTTTGTGTAAGGAGGAACAGGATGAGCACTGCCAGAGCCCTACAAAATGACCTCCAGCAGGCTACTGGTGTGAATGTCTATGACCAAATATCAGAAACCAACTTCATGAGGATGGCCTAAGGGCCCGATGTCCTCTAGTTGGTCCTGTGCTCAATGCCAGCACCATAGAGCTCGATTGGCATTTGCCATTGAACACCAGAATTGGCAGGTCCGCCACTGGCGCCCTGTGCTTTTCACAGATGAGAGTAGGTTCACCATGAGCACGTGACAGAGTCTGGAGAAGCCGTGGAGAATGTTATGCTGCCTGTAACATTGTTCAACATGACTATTTTGGTGGTGGGTCAGGGTGTAACATGTTCTCCTCCCTGTTAGCTGTCACAATTTAAAAGAAAAAAAAAAAAAAAAGTGGTCCACCCGGCCGTGTCACTCATTCACTGTATTCTGGGAAAACTATAAGTCCCGGTAGTCTTTGTGGCTGTCGGCTTGTAGTTTTTGATGAACTACCACGGCACCCCACATTGCCATGGTAGTTAATTGAACCTTCCTGCCAGTGAGTATCTGCTTGCCTGTACGGGATGTATGAGCAAGCAGATACTGACAGGTCAGAGGGAGATCTTCATGGCAGCAGCTGGTGCAATTCTTTAGAGCAGGGGTCTCCAAACTTTCTAAACAAAGGGCCAGTTTACTTTACAGGAGCCGGACTGTGGCCAGTGGGACTAAAAAAAAAAAATGTCCACGTGTCAGAGGGAGTAAACAATGTCTCCGGCTTGGTGAAGGAATAGTGCCCTATGATTGATATTAGTGAGAGGAATAGTGTGCCATCATTGGTATCACTGAGGACAATAGAGCCTAAATGTTTATTAGTGGGAGGAATTCTGCCCCATTGCTGGTGCTGTGGGAGGAAATGTTCCAATCACTGGTGTCATTGGAAGGAAAAATGCCTCATTGATGTCAGTGAGAGAAATGGCTCTCCACTGTTGATGTCATTGGAAGGAATGTTACCTTCTTGTTGGTGTTAATGGGAGGAATAGTGCCCCAAGGGCCAGAAAAAGGTGAGCAAAGGGCTGCATTCGGCCCACGGGCCACAGTTTGGAGACCCCTGCTTTAGAGGCTCCAGAAACAAAGCAAAAAAAATGCACTATAATCACCAAGGGGCTTTGTGCTTCTGGTGGTAAAAAAAGGAAGGGCTCCTAAAAGCACACCTCTTGGGCACATCAATGAAACATCAAAGATTACATTGTGACACCTAGGCCCTGTGTAGCAATATACAGTCAGGTCCATAAATATTGGGACATCGACACAATTCTAACATTTTTGGCTCTATACACCACCACAATGGATTTGAAATGAAAGGAACAAGATGTGCTTTAACTGCAGACTGTCAGCTTTAATTTGAGGGTATTTACATCCAAATCAGGTGAACGGTGTAGGAATTACAACAGTTTGCATATGTGCCTCCCACTTGTTAAGGGACCAAAAGTAATGGGACAATTGGCTTCTCAGCTGTTCCATGGCCAGGTGTGTGTTATTTCCTTATCCCAATTACAATGAGCAGATAAAAGGTCCAGAGTTCATTTCAAATGTGCTATTTGCATTTGGAATCTGTTGCTGTCAACTCTCAAGATGAGATCCAAAGAGCTGTCACTATCAGTGAAACAAGCCATCATTAGGCTGAAAAAACAAAACAAACCCATCAGAGAGAGAGCAAAAACATTAGGCGTGGCCAAAACAACAGTTTGGAACATTCTTAAAAAGAAGGAACGCACCGGTGAGCTCAGCAACACCAAAAGACCCGGAAGACCACGGAAAACAACTGTGGTGGATGACCAAAGAATTCTTTCCCTGGTGAAGAAAACACCCTTAACAACAGTTGGCCAGATCAAGAACACTCTCCAGGAGGTAGGTGTATGTGTGTCAAAGTCAACAATCAAGAGAAGACTTCACCAGAGTGAATACAGAGGGTTCACCACAAGATGTAAACCATTGGTGAGCCTCAAAAACAGGAAGGCCAGATTAGAGTTTGCCAAACGACATCTAAAAAAGCCTTCACAGTTCTGTAACAACATCCTATGGACAGATGAGACCAAGATCAACTTGTACCAGAGTGATGGGAAGAGAAGAGTATGGAGAAGGAAAGGAACTGCCCATGATCCTAAGCATACCACTTCATCAGTGAAGCATGGTGGTAGTAGTGCCATGGCGTGGGCATGTATGGCTGCCAATGGAACTGGTTCTCTTGTATTTATTGATGATGTGACTGCTGACAAAAGCAGCAGGATGAATTCTGAAGTGTTTCGGGCAATATTATCTGCTCATATTCAGCCAAATGCTTCAGAACTCATTGGACGCCGCTTCACAGTGCAGATGGACAATGACCCAAAGCATACTGCAAAAGCAACCAAAGAGTTTTTTAAAGAAAAGAAGTGGAATGTTATGCAATGGCCAAGTCAATCACCTGACCTGAATCCGATTTGAGCATGCATTTCACTTGCTGAAGACAAAACTGAAGGGAAAATGCCCCAAGAACAAGCAGGAACTGAAGACCGTTGCAGTAGAGGCCTGGCAGAGCATCACCAGGGATGAAACCCAGCGTCTAGTGATGTCTATGCGTTCCAGACTTCAGGCTGTAATTGACTGCAAAGGATTTGCAACCAAGTATTAAAAAGTGAAAGTTTGATTTATGATTATTATTCTGTCCCATTACTTTTGGTCCCTTAACAAGTGGGAGGCACATATACAAACTGTTGTAATTCCTACACCGTTCACCTGATTTGGATGTAAATACCCTAAAATTACAGCTGACAGTCTGCAGTTAAAGCACATCTTGTTCATTTAATTTCAAATCCATTGTGGTGGTGTATAGAGCCAAAAATGTTAGAATTGTGTCGATGTCCCAATATTTATGGACCTGACTGTAGCTGTAGTATCAAGCAACTCCTAGTTCAATGCATGGATCAGATCCATGTAGAACATGTATCCCCTATGTCGAACTTCTGCAACCATTGCATGAAGAGTGTCCTTTGACATAAGTGAGCAGAGTACGTCTGGTCCTAAGTTAGATTAACTGAGGTATGCAGTATCTCTACATGTTGTTGTTGTTGTACTGTGAGATTTCTCTAATCTTTGAGTAAATCAGCATCAATATGTGTGGATATGTGAGAGACTGCCCTGTTATATGTCTGCAAGATGGTCACTTGAAATGGCTTGGCTGGAGGACAAGTATAATGTGCTCAGCAACATTTGAAGCAAGGGCAAGATGTATTTGTAAAGATCGTGGCTGTCTGCAGTCTAACAGGATTTTTCCACTAATTGTAAACTGTTGACACAAATCTCACAATACATTTAGGACCCCTTAACACCAGTGGGAGTGCTTTATGGTCTGTGTAACATGCACCAGCTGGTGTGCAATATGTTCAATGTGATGCACTATAATGGAAAATGGTGTAGCGCTATATCATAAATCTACAAAGGAAAATGGGTTGTGACCACCTTAATTGAAAATATATATAGAAATATATGTAAAACAAAATATAAATGGCAATATAAACAATAGCAGATTAAGGTGTCCTTTTATGACACAGTGAATAGCTGCGATTCAACGGATCTCAGCTATTCTCTGGTCATTCACAGTTTATGACACTCAGGAGATCATGTCAGCCCTTCTCTGGAAATCTGTGTTCTCCCTCCAGATTCTCCAGCCCAGAGCTGAAGAATCAGAGGGACCGAAAACTAAGCAGAAATAATTTACCTCTGCTTAGTAAACTGATCTTTTACTGTAATCTCGAGAGATTATAGTAAAATGAGCCGTTTTTCAGAGTTTGGAGACCGTTCTCCCTTCGTTCGGAGAACTGCTTCATAAACTGCATTCACAGGAGAACTGTGTTCTCTGAGAATGCCGGAGAACTGAGCAGCGATCTATTACCGCTGGTTCACAAACGGACACCTAAATCCTATTATTGTTAGATCTGACAGGATCTATTGGGTGACTTATAGGTGGTAAATAGTGTAATATTATGGTCCAATTTGGAACCTTAATAAGTGACGATACTAGAGATGAGCGAATCGAAGTATCCGAAGTGGAATTCGAGTCGAATTTCGGAAAAATTTCGATTCGTGCCGAATCCGAAAAACAGCCTAATTCGGACGCGCGAATCGAAATTTTTCCGAAAATGGCGGCTGACATGTGCGGCGACGGAGCGGGGATGTCGGGGAAGGCGCGCAGACAAGGCGCGCTGCCCCATAATGCATTCCTCAACGACATGTGATCGCATCAGCCAATCAGCAGCCAGCCAGCCAGCACTGTGTAATGGTCGAGGTATATATAGCGGCCATTTTGGAAATCTTCATTTGCCTGCAGTCATTGAACAGAGGCAGACCGCTCTGTACTAGGGACAGGGACAGAGTTAGGGCCACAGAAACGAGAATTGGGGACAGAGAGAAGTTACTTAGGGACAGAGAACCATTACTCAGGGACACAGACTTGTTAATGAGGGCCACAGAATCGTTATTTAGGGACAAAGAAACGCTAGTTAGGGCCACAGAATTCATACTCAGGGACAGACAGAATTGTTACTCAGTGCCAGAGAATTGTTACTTAGGGCCACAGAAACGTTATTAGGGCCACAGAATTTTTACTCAGGGACAGACAGAATTGTTACTGAGTGCCAGAGAATTGTTACTCAGGGACAGACAGAATTGTTACTGAGTGCCAGAGAATTCTTACTCAGGGCCACAGAATTCATTCTCAGGGACAGACAGAATTGTTACTCAGGGACAGACAGAATTGTTACTGAGTGCCAGAGAATTGTTACTCAGGGACAGACAGAATTGTTACTGAGTGCCAGAGAATTGTTACTCAGGGACAGACAGAATTGTTACTGAGTGCCAGAGAATTGTTACTCTCACAGACACAAAATTGTTACTTGCACAGACACAGAATTGTTACTTGCACAGACACACAATTGTTACTCAGGGCCACAGAATTCATACTCAGGGACAGACAGAATTGTTACTGAGTGCCAGAGAATTCTTACTCAGGGCCACAGAATTCATACTCAGGGACAGACAGAATTGTTACTCAGGGACAGACAGAATTGTTACTGAGTGCCAGAGAATTGTTACTCAGGGACAGACAGAATTGTTACTGAGTGCCAGAGAATTGTTACTCTCACAGACACAAAATTGTTACTTGCACAGACACAGAATTGTTACTTGCACAGACACACAATTGTTACTCAGGGCCACAGAATTCATACTCAGGGACAGACAGAATTGTTACTGAGTGCCAGAGAATTGTTACTCAGGGACAGACAGAATTGTTACTGAGTGCCAGAGAATTGTTACTCTCACAGACACAAAATTGTTACTTGCACAGACACAGAATTGTTACTCGCACAGAGACAGAATTGTTACTCAGGGCCACAGAATTCATACTCAGGGACAGACAGAATTGTTACTGAGTGCCAGAGAATTGTTACTCAGGGAAGACAGAATTGTTACTGAGTGCCATAGAATTGTTACTCAGGGACAGACAGAATTGTTACTGAGTGCCAGAGAATTGTTACTCTCACAGACACAAAATTGTTACTTGCACAGACACAGAATTGTTACTCGCACAGAGACAGAATTGTTACTCAGGGCCACAGAATTCATACTCAGGGACAGACAGAATTGTTACTGAGTGCCAGAGAATTGTTACTCAGGGACAGACAGAATTGTTACTGAGTGCCAGAGAATTGTTACTCTCACAGACACAAAATTGTTACTTGCACAGACACAGAATTGTTACTTGCACAGACACACAATTGTTACTGAGTGCCAGAGAATTGTTACTCAGGGACAGACAGAATTGTTACTGAGTGCCAGAGAATTGTTACTCAGGGACAGACAGAATTGTTACTGAGTGCCAGAGAATTGTTACTCAGGGACAGACAGAATTGTTACTGAGTGCCAGAGAATTGTTACTCTCACAGACACAAAATTGTTACTTGCACAGACACAGAATTGTTACTCGCACAGAGACAGAATTGTTACTCAGGGCCACAGAATTCATACTCAGGGACAGACAGAATTGTTACTGAGTGCCAGAGAATTGTTACTCAGGGACAGACAGAATTGTTACTGAGTGCCAGAGAATTGTTACTCTCACAGACACAAAATTGTTACTTGCACAGACACAGAATTGTTACTTGCACAGACACACAATTGTTACTCAGGGCCACAGAATTCATACTCAGGGACAGACAGAATTGTTACTGAGTGCCAGAGAATTGTTACTCAGGGACAGACAGAATTGTTACTGAGTGCCAGAGAATTGTTACTCAGGGACAGACAGAATTGTTACTGAGTGCCAGAGAATTGTTACTCTCACAGACACAAAATTGTTACTTGCACAGACACAGAATTGTTACTCGCACAGAGACAGAATTGTTACTCAGGGCCACAGAATTCATACTCAGGGACAGACAGAATTGTTACTGAGTGCCAGAGAATTGTTACTCAGGGACAGACAGAATTGTTACTGAGTGCCAGAGAATTGTTACTCTCACAGACACAAAATTGTTACTTGCACAGACACAGAATTGTTACTTGCACAGACACACAATTGTTACTGAGTGCCAGAGAATTGTTACTCAGGGACAGACAGAATTGTTACTGAGTGCCAGAGAATTGTTACTCAGGGACAGACAGAATTGTTACTGAGTGCCAGAGAATTGTTACTCAGGGACAGACAGAATTGTTACTGAGTGCCAGAGAATTGTTACTCTCACAGACACAAAATTGTTACTTGCACAGACACAGAATTGTTACTCGCACAGAGACAGAATTGTTACTCAGGGCCACAGAATTCATACTCAGGGACAGACAGAATTGTTACTGAGTGCCAGAGAATTGTTACTCAGGGAAGACAGAATTGTTACTGAGTGCCATAGAATTGTTACTCAGGGACAGACAGAATTGTTACTGAGTGCCAGAGAATTGTTACTCTCACAGACACAAAATTGTTACTTGCACAGACACAGAATTGTTACTCGCACAGAGACAGAATTGTTACTCAGGGCCACAGAATTCATACTCAGGGACAGACAGAATTGTTACTGAGTGCCAGAGAATTGTTACTCAGGGACAGACAGAATTGTTACTGAGTGCCAGAGAATTGTTACTCTCACAGACACAAAATTGTTACTTGCACAGACACAGAATTGTTACTTGCACAGACACACAATTGTTACTGAGTGCCAGAGAATTGTTACTCAGGGACAGACAGAATTGTTACTGAGTGCCAGAGAATTGTTACTCAGGGACAGACAGAATTGTTACTGAGTGCCAGAGAATTGTTACTCAGGGACAGACAGAATTGTTACTGAGTGCCAGAGAATTGTTACTCTCACAGACACAAAATTGTTACTTGCACAGACACAGAATTGTTACTCGCACAGAGACAGAATTGTTACTCAGGGCCACAGAATTCATACTCAGGGACAGACAGAATTGTTACTGAGTGCCAGAGAATTGTTACTCAGGGACAGACAGAATTGTTACTGAGTGCCAGAGAATTGTTACTCTCACAGACACAAAATTGTTACTTGCACAGACACAGAATTGTTACTTGCACAGACACACAATTGTTACTGAGTGCCAGAGAATTGTTACTCAGGGACAGACAGAATTGTTACTGAGTGCCAGAGAATTGTTACTCAGGGACAGACAGAATTGTTACTGAGTGCCAGAGAATTGTTACTCAGGGACAGACAGAATTGTTACTGAGTGCCAGAGAATTGTTACTCTCACAGACACAAAATTGTTACTTGCACAGACACAGAATTGTTACTCGCACAGAGACAGAATTGTTACTCAGGGCCACAGAATTCATACTCAGGGACAGACAGAATTGTTACTGAGTGCCAGAGAATTGTTACTCAGGGAAGACAGAATTGTTACTGAGTGCCATAGAATTGTTACTCAGGGACAGACAGAATTGTTACTGAGTGCCAGAGAATTGTTACTCTCACAGACACAAAATTGTTACTTGCACAGACACAGAATTGTTACTCGCACAGAGACAGAATTGTTACTCAGGGCCACAGAATTCATACTCAGGGACAGACAGAATTGTTACTGAGTGCCAGAGAATTGTTACTCAGGGACAGACAGAATTGTTACTGAGTGCCAGAGAATTGTTACTCTCACAGACACAAAATTGTTACTTGCACAGACACAGAATTGTTACTTGCACAGACACACAATTGTTACTGAGTGCCAGAGAATTGTTACTCAGGGACAGACAGAATTGTTACTGAGTGCCAGAGAATTGTTACTCAGGGACAGACAGAATTGTTACTGAGTGCCAGAGAATTGTTACTCAGGGACAGACAGAATTGTTACTGAGTGCCAGAGAATTGTTACTCTCACAGACACAAAATTGTTACTTGCACAGACACAGAATTGTTACTCGCACAGAGACAGAATTGTTACTCAGGGCCACAGAATTCATACTCAGGGACAGACAGAATTGTTACTGAGTGCCAGAGAATTGTTACTCAGGGACAGACAGAATTGTTACTGAGTGCCAGAGAATTGTTACTCTCACAGACACAAAATTGTTACTTGCACAGACACAGAATTGTTACTTGCACAGACACACAATTGTTACTGAGTGCCAGAGAATTGTTACTCAGGGACAGACAGAATTGTTACTGAGTGCCAGAGAATTGTTACTCAGGGACAGACAGAATTGTTACTGAGTGCCAGAGAATTGTTACTCAGGGACAGACAGAATTGTTACTGAGTGCCAGAGAATTGTTACTCTCACAGACACAAAATTGTTACTTGCACAGACACAGAATTGTTACTCGCACAGAGACAGAATTGTTACTCAGGGCCACAGAATTCATACTCAGGGACAGACAGAATTGTTACTGAGTGCCAGAGAATTGTTACTCAGGGACAGACAGAATTGTTACTGATGCCAGAGAATTGTTACTCTCACAGACACAAAATTGTTACTTGCACAGACACAGAATTGTTACTTGCACAGACACACAATTGTTACTCAGGGCCACAGAATTCATACTCAGGGACAGACAGAATTGTTACTGAGTGCCAGAGAATTCTTACTCAGGGCCACAGAATTCATACTCAGGGACAGACAGAATTGTTACTCAGGGACAGACAGAATTGTTACTGAGTGCCAGAGAATTGTTACTCAGGGACAGACAGAATTGTTACTGAGTGCCAGAGAATTGTTACTCTCACAGACACAAAATTGTTACTTGCACAGACACAGAATTGTTACTTGCACAGACACACAATTGTTACTCAGGGCCACAGAATTCATACTCAGGGACAGACAGAATTGTTACTGAGTGCCAGAGAATTGTTACTCAGGGACACCTAATCGTTGAATTAAATAGTATGTCAGACAACATGCAGAGGAGTGGCAGAGGAGGCAATGTTTTAGGAGCGAGCAGACGTGGCAGCAGAGGAAGGGGTCGAGGCAGCAGTATTCGCAGCCAGAGGCCAGTGCTCCCGGTGTCATCCAGCGGTCGTGTCTCCACCGACAACCCTGCCGTCATTGATTGGTTGGCTCGGTCGTCTTCCTCTTCCCAGGTCACCTCTGACACCTACAGCCAACGGTCGGTGGGTACGTCAGACACAACCGTTAGTTGGCATGGCCCGGGACCAAGCCCACTGAAATCACGTGTCCTCTACCTGCCCCTGTCCTTTGCTGTTCCCTCACCAAGCGAAGTATCGCATGCTGTGGGCTCAGCCCCACTGTACAGTGAGGAAGAGCTAACAGAGGGCGGTCAGGAACGGGGGGAGACATCGGCCTTTTCAGCAGCCAAGCGAACAAGTACTGGCGAGGAGAGTGGCTCGGTAGCCGGTCTAGAGACAGGTCTGTCTCCTGACCCAGACGCAGCCGAGGGGGCTAGTAGTGAGGCGGAGACCCTACTTGATGATGAGGAGGTTGATCGCACTTGGCAGCCTCGTCGTCATCAGGCAATTTCTTCCGCATCATCAGGAGAAGAGGGTGGCAGCTTGGCAGCGAGCAAAACAGTCGGTGGGTTGCCCAGGAGACAGCAGCAGGGTCGCATCAGTGTCAGTGGAGCCAAACGTCCACGGAGTAGAGCACCAGCTCCACTGCAGCCTACCACCACGGCCAGTAGTGGTGCCGGTGCGCACGGAGGAAGTAGCAGTCAGCCAGTGAAGAGTAGCGGGGGCAAAGTTTCCTACTCGGTGGTGTGGCAATTTTTCCTCAAGCCGCCCGAGGAAGTAAACGTAGCCGTATGTCGACTATGTGGCCAGAAATGCAAGCGTGGCCAGGGGGCCCATGTTGGGACTACAGCGTTGCGTCAGCATATGCAGCGTCACCATTCGGTGGCCTGGGAAAACCGTGATAAACATACGGCGGTTCTGCCTGCCCCAGCCCCCGCTCCATCACCCGCTCCGTTACTTGCTCCGTCACCCGACGTCGTCAATCGCCCTCTATCAGCCAGTCAAGGCTCCAACACCTCTGCTGAGGGGAGTTGTCGCTCATTGGCATCTTCCGCTCGTTCAGATGCTCCTTCTCCTGCTACTCCTCTTCTCGGATTCCGTCAACAGTCTTTCTTGGAATCCGTATCCAAGAGACAACAGTTTGCGAGCACGCACCCGACGGTGCAAAAGCTGAACGTCCTCCTGTCCAAGTTGCTGGTGCTGCAGTCCCTCCCTTTCCAACTGGTGGACTCAGCACCTTTCCGAGAAATGATGGCTTGTGCCGCGCCGCGGTGGAGAGTGCCAAGCCGTCATTTCTTTGCCCAAAAGGCAGTGCCAGCCCTGCATTCACATGTAGAAGAGATGGTGGGCCAGTCTTTGAGCATGTCGGTCTCTGCCAAAGTGCACGGCAGCGCCGACGTGTGGAGCTGTAACTACGGTCAGGGACAGTACATGTCATTTACGGCCCACTGGGTGAACGTGGTGCCGGCACAGCCGCACCAGCAACTTGGACAGGTCACGACGCTTTTGCCTCCACGTTTGCACGTCCTTGGTCCAGCAAGCATGTCCGCCTCTACCACCTCTTTTTCCGCCGTGTCCTCAGCCGCCACCCCCGTGCCAAGTCCCATTACCCGACCGGCATATCACATGTGCAGGGCGCAACGGTGTCACGCTGTGCTGCACCTGGTATGCCTTGGCGAACGTAAGTCACACAGGGGAGGAACTGCTGAGTGTAATGAACAGAGAAATCGACAGATGGCTGTCTCCGCGCAAACTAAAAATCGGAACCATGTTGACTGACAACGGAAAGAACATGGTGTCTGCTCTGCGTCAAGGAAGGTTGTGCCATGCGCCATGCATGGCTCACGTGTTCAATCTGGTTGTCAAGCGGTTCCTAAAATCCACCATCCCACTGCAAGACATCCTTAAAATGTCACGTAAACTGTGCATGCATTTCAGCCATTCCTACACCGCAAAGAACACCCTCATTGAGCTGCAGCGGCAGAACGGAATTCCACAGCATCGCCTGATCTGCGACGTTGCAACAAGGTGGAATTCAACCCTACACATGTTAGACCGCCTTTACGAGCAGCGAAAGGCCATCACCGATTTCCTGATGTTACAAGCGGATAAAGGTACTCCCCTGTGTAACTTAGATGTCAGCCATTGGCAGCTCATGCGTGACACCTGCCGCTTGCTCAGGCCCTTTGAGGAGGCCACGCTATTCGTGAGTCGGCAGGACTATGGGATGAACGACGTCATTCCTCTGTTGCACGTCCTGGAACAAATGCTGTTAACAATGGCTGGTCAGGGTGCGGTAGACGTGGCGCACAGATCTCAACGCCACATGACCCCTGTGGGGGCAGGACAGGAAGAAGAGGAGGAGGTAGAGGAGGACATTTGTGCTCAGGAATTATTGAGTGAAATGGGTGGTTTTTCCACTCAGCGGACAGGAGTGGAGGAGCAGGAGCATCTGGTAGAGGAGGAGGAGGAGGAGACAGAGGACCCAGACGCACCGTGGCAGTATGCTGTGGAGATGGAGGCAGGGAGTCCCTCGCATTCCTTGGCACAAATGGCCCATAGCATGCTCGGTTGCTTGCGTAGCGACAGCCGAATAATAACCATCAGACAGAGGGATGACTTTTGGCTGTCCACCTTGTTGGACCCTCGCTACCGGTCCAAAATGGTGGCCTTTTTCACACCTGCTGAGAGGGAGGCCAAAATTACGTACTATAAAAACCACCTATGTAGTCAGTTGGTCTCTGCCTTTGTGCGCCAACGTCCATCCTCAGACACTGTGGGCCCTGTGCGCTCGCGTTCCGCTGGCATGGCAGCAGGGGAGGGGTGGGGTGGTAGGAGCAGTGGCAGCTCCACCAGCAGCGGCTGCCTCAGTCTGCAGTCGATGATGAGTAGCTTTCTTCACCAGCGCAGTGAGGAAACTACTAACCAGCCGCAGCAGCAGCAGCAGCATCAGGTGGACCTGGAGCAGGAGCTCAAACAACAGGCTTGGGCCTACTTGGACAGCACCCTGCCAACCGAGGTAGACAATCCCCTTGACTACTGGGCAACGAAACTTGACCTTTGGCCCCAACTAGCTGAATTTGCCCTTGAAAGGCTGTCATGCCCGGCCAGTAGCGTGGCATCGGAGCGCGTGTTTAGTGCGGCAGGAGGTATTGTAACTCCGCGGAGGACACGACTGTCCACCCAAAGTGTGGAGAGACTCACGTTTGTGAAAATGAATCAGGCGTGGATTAGTCTGGATTTCAAACCACCAGTTCCTGACACAACTGACTAAATCCGCCATGAATCATGCCTCAAACATGTGCCACTTTCAGGTCTCCTCACACTGCTGGTGTGTTGAATTTTTTGACATAGGGTGCTGGCAGATTACGGGCCTCCTATAGCTGCTGCCAGGCCCCTAATCTGCCATAGGCCCCTATATACCGCCTCCTCCTGCTGCTGCCAGGTCCAGAGTCTCTCATGGGTCCCTGTACGGCCTCCCATTGCTGCTGTCTCCATCGCCACACTCTGCTGCCATGTGCCACTTTCAGGTCTCTTCACACTGCTGGTGTGTTAAATTTTTTGACATAGGGTGCAGGCAGATTACGGGCCTCACATAGCTGCTGCCAGGCCCCTAATCTGCCATGGGCCCCTATATACCGCCTCCTCATGCTGCTGCCAAGTCTAGAGTCTCTCATGGGTCCCTGTACGGCCTCCCATTGCTGCTGTCTCCATCGCCACACTCTGCTGCCATGTGCCACTTTCAGGTCTCTTCACACTGCTGGTGTGTTAAATTTTTTGACATAGGGTGCTGCAAGATAACGGGCCTCACATAGCTGCTGCCAGGCCCCTAATCTGCCATGGGCCCCTATATACCGCCTCCTCCTGCTGCTGCCAGGTCCAGAGTCTCTCATGGGTCCCTGTACGGCCTCCCATTGCTGCTGTCTCCATCGCCACACTCTGCTGCCATGTGCCACTTTCAGGTCTCTTCACACTGCTGGTGTGTAAAATTTT
The DNA here is from genome assembly GCF_062004578.1 of Staurois parvus. Lineage (NCBI taxonomy): Eukaryota > Metazoa > Chordata > Amphibia > Anura > Ranidae > Staurois > Staurois parvus. Next base: position 3,527,881 of record NW_028318272.1, read on the forward strand.
TTGACATAGGGTGCTGCAAGATAACGGGCCTCACATAGCTGCTGCCAGGCCCCTAATCTGCCATGGGCCCCTATATACCGCCTCCTCATGCTGCTGCCAAGTCCAGAGTCTGTCATGGTCCCTGTACGGCCTCCCATTGCTGCTGTCTCCATCGCCACACTCTGCTGCCATGTGCCACTTTCAGGTCTCTTCACACTGCTGGTGTGTTAAATTTTTTGACATAGGGTGCAGGCAGATTACGGGCCTCACATAGCTGCTGCCAGGCCCCTAATCTGCCATGGGCCCCTATATACCGCCTCCTCCTGCTGCTGCCAGGTCCAGAGTCTCTCATGGGTCCCTGTACGGCCTCCCATTGCTGCTGTCTCCATCGCCACACTCTGCTGCCATGTGCCACTTTCAGGTCTCTTCACACTGCTGGTGTGTTAAATTTTTTGACATAGGGTGCTGCAAGATAACGGGCCTCACATAGCTGCTGCCAGGCCCCTAATCTGCCATGGGCCCCTATATACCGCCTCCTCATGCTGCTGCCAAGTCCAGAGTCTGTCATGGTCCCTGTACGGCCTCCCATTGCTGCTGTCTCCATCGCCACACTCTGCTGCCATGTGCCACTTTCAGGTCTCTTCACACTGCTGGTGTGTAAAATTTTTTGACATAGGGTGCTGCAAGATAACGGGCCTCACATAGCTGCTGCCAGGCCCCTAATCTGCCATGGGCCCCTATATACCGCCTCCTCATGCTGCTGCCAAGTCCAGAGTCTGTCATGGTCCCTGTACGGCCTCCCATTGCTGCTGTCTCCATCGCCACACTCTGCTGCCATGTGCCACTTTCAGGTCTCTTCACACTGCTGGTGTGTTAAATTTTTTGACATAGGGTGCAGGCAGATTACGGGCCTCACATAGCTGCTGCCAGGCCCCTAATCTGCCATGGGCCCCTATATACCACCTCCTCCTGCTGCTGCCAGGTCCAGAGTCTCTCATGGGTCCCTGTACGGCCTCCCATTGCTGCTGTCTCCATCGCCACACTCTGCTGCCATGTGCCACTTTCAGGTCTCTTCACACTGCTGGTGTGTAAAATTTTTTGACATAGGGTGCTGCAAGATAACGGGCCTCACATAGCTGCTGCCAGGCCCCTAATCTGCCATGGGCCCCTATATACCGCCTCCTCATGCTGCTGCCAAGTCCAGAGTCTGTCATGGTCCCTGTACGGCCTCCCATTGCTGCTGTCTCCATCGCCACACTCTGCTGCCATGTGCCACTTTCAGGTCTCTTCACACTGCTGGTGTGTTAAATTTTTTGACATAGGGTGCTGCAAGATAACGGGCCTCACATAGCTGCTGCCAGGCCCCTAATCTGCCATGGGCCCCTATATACCACCTCCTCCTGCTGCTGCCAGGTCCAGAGTCTCTCATGGGTCCCTGTACGGCCTCCCATTGCTGCTGTCTCCATCGCCACACTCTGCTGCCATGTGCCACTTTCAGGTCTCTTCACACTGCTGGTGTGTAAAATTTTTTGACATAGGGTGCTGCAAGATAACGGGCCTCACATAGCTGCTGCCAGGCCCCTAATCTGCCATGGGCCCCTATATACCGCCTCCTCATGCTGCTGCCAAGTCCAGAGTCTGTCATGGTCCCTGTACGGCCTCCCATTGCTGCTGTCTCCATCGCCACACTCTGCTGCCATGTGCCACTTTCAGGTCTCTTCACACTGCTGGTGTGTTAAATTTTTTGACATAGGGTGCAGGCAGATTACGGGCCTCACATAGCTGCTGCCAGGCCCCTAATCTGCCATGGGCCCCTATATACCACCTCCTCCTGCTGCTGCCAGGTCCAGAGTCTCTCATGGGTCCCTGTACGGCCTCCCATTGCTGCTGTCTCCATCGCCACACTCTGCTGCCATGTGCCACTTTCAGGTCTCTTCACACTGCTGGTGTGTTAAATTTTTTGACATAGGGTGCTGCAAGATAACGGGCCTCACATAGCTGCTGCCAGGCCCCTAATCTGCCATGGGCCCCTATATACCGCCTCCTCATGCTGCTGCCAAGTCCAGAGTCTGTCATGGTCCCTGTACGGCCTCCCATTGCTGCTGTCTCCATCGCCACACTCTGCTGCCATGTGCCACTTTCAGGTCTCTTCACACTGCTGGTGTGTTAAATTTTTTGACATAGGGTGCAGGCAGATTACGGGCCTCACATAGCTGCTGCCAGGCCCCTAATCTGCCATGGGCCCCTATATACCGCCTCCTCATGCTGCTGCCAAGTCCAGAGTCTGTCATGGTCCCTGTACGGCCTCCCATTGCTGCTGTCTCCATCGCCACACTCTGCTGCCATGTGCCACTTTCAGGTCTCTTCACACTGCTGGTGTGTTAAATTTTTTGACATAGGGTGCAGGCAGATTACGGGCCTCACATAGCTGCTGCCAGGCCCCTAATCTGCCATGGGCCCCTATATACCACCTCCTCCTGCTGCTGCCAGGTCCAGAGTCTCTCATGCCATGTGCCACTTTCAGGTCTCTTCACACTGCTGGTGTGTTTAATTTTTTGACATAGGGTGCAGGCAGATTACGGGCCTCACATAGCTGCTGCCAGGCCCCTAATCTGCCATGGGCCCCTATATACCGCCTCCTCATGCTGCTGCCAAGTCTAGAGTCTCTCATGGGTCCCTGTACGGCCTCCCATTGCTGCTGTCTCCATCGCCACACTCTGCTGCCATGTGCCACTTTCAGGTCTCTTCACACTGCTGGTGTGTTAAATTTTTTGACATAGGGTGCTGGCAGATTACGGGCCTCCTATAGCTGCTGCCAGGCCCCTAATCTGCCATGGGCCCCTATATACCGCCTCCTCATGCTGCTGCCAAGTTCAGAGTCTGTCATGGGTCCCTGTACGGCCTCCCATTGCTGCTGTCTCCATCGCCACACTCTGCTGCCATGTGCCACTTTCAGGTCTCTTCACACTGCTGGTGTGTTAAATTTTTTGACATAGGGTGCAGGCAGATTACGGGCCTCACATAGCTGCTGCCAGGCCCCTAATCTGCCATGGGCCCCTATATACCGCCTCCTCCTGCTGCTGCCAGGTCCAGAGTCTCTCATGGGTCCCTGTACGGCCTCCCATTGCTGCTGTCTCCATCGCCACACTCTGCTGCCATGTGCCACTTTCAGGTCTCTTCACACTGCTGGTGTGTTAAATTTTTTGACATAGGGTGCTGCAAGATAACGGGCCTCACATAGCTGCTGCCAGGCCCCTAATCTGCCATGGGCCCCTATATACCGCCTCCTCATGCTGCTGCCAAGTCCAGAGTCTGTCATGGTCCCTGTACGGCCTCCCATTGCTGCTGTCTCCATCGCCACACTCTGCTGCCATGTGCCACTTTCAGGTCTCTTCACACTGCTGGTGTGTTAAATTTTTTGACATAGGGTGCAGGCAGATTACGGGCCTCACATAGCTGCTGCCAGGCCCCTAATCTGCCATGGGCCCCTATATAACGCCTCCTCATGCTGCTGCCAAGTTCAGAGTCTGTCATGGGTCCCTGTACGGCCTCCCATTGCTGCTGTCTCCATCGCCACACTCTGCCATGTGCCACTTTCAGGTCTCCTCACACTGCTGGTGTGTTGAATTTTTTGACATAGGGTGCTGGCAGATTACGGGCCTCCTATAGCTGCTGCCAGGCCCCTAATCTGCCATAAGCCCCTATATACCGCCTCCTCATGCTGCTGCCAAGTCCAGAGTCTGTCATGGGTCCCTGTACGGCCTCCCATTGCTGCTGTCTCCATCGCCACACTCTGCCATGTGCCACTTTCAGGTCTCCTCACACACTGCTGGTGTGTTGAATTTTTTGACATAGGGTGCTGGCAGATTACGGGCCTCCTATAGCTGCTGCCAGGCCCCTAATCTGCCGTAGGCCCCTATATACCGCCTCCTCATGCTGCTGCCAGGTCCAGAGTCTCTCATGGGTCCCTGTACGGCCTCCCATTGCTGCTGTCTCCATCGCCACACTCTGCCATGTGCCACTTTCAGGTCTCCTCACACTGCTGGTGTGTTCCATTTTTTGTCATAGGGTGCTGGCAGATTATGGGCCTCCCATAACTGCTGCCAGGCCCCTAATCTGCCATGGGCCCCTATACCGACTCCTCATGCTGTGACGTTGCAACAAGGTGGAATTCAACCCTACATATGTTAGACCGCCTTTACGAACAGCAAAAGGCCATCACAGATTTCCTGATGTTAAAAGCAGATAAAGGTACTCCCTGTGTAACTTAGATGTCAGCCATTGGCAGCTCATGCGTGACACCTGCGCTTGCTCAGGCCCTTTGAGGAGGCCACGCTATTCGTGAGTCGGCAGGACTATGGGATGAACGACGTCATTCCTCTGTTGCACGTCCTGGAACAAATGCTGTTAACAATGGCTGGTCAGGGTGCGGTAGACGTGGCGCACAGATCTCAACGCCACATGGCCCCTGTGGGGGCAGGACTGGAAGAAGAGGAGGAGGTAGAGGAGGACATTGGTGCTCAGGAATTATTGAGTGAAATGGGTGGTTTTTCCACTCAGCGGACAGGAGTGGAGGAGCAGGAGCATCTGGTAGAGGAGGAGGAAGAGGAGACAGAGGACCTAGACGCACCGTGGCAGTATGCTGTGGAGATGGAGGCAGGGAGTCCCTCGCATTCCTTGGCACAAATGGCCCATAGCATGCTCGGTTGCTTGCGTAGCGACAGCCGAATAATAACCATCAGACAGAGGGATGACTTTTGGCTGTCCACCTTGTTGGACCCTCGCTACCGTTCAAAAATGGTGGCCTTTTTCACACCTGCTGAGAGGGAGGCCAAAATAACGTACTATAAAAAACACCTATGTAGTCAGCTGGTCTCTGCCTGTCTGCGCCAACGTCCATCCTCAGACACTGTGGGCCCTGTGCGCTCGTGTTCCGCTGCCATGGCAGCAGGGGAGGGGTGGGGTGGTAGGAGCAGTGGCAGCTCCACCAGCAGCGGCTGCCTCAGTCTGCAGTCGATGATGAGTAGCTTTCTTCACCAGCGCAGTGAGGAAACTACTAACCAGCCGCAGCAGCAGCAGCAGCATCAGGTGGACCTGGAGCAGGACCTCAAACAACAGGCTTAGGCCTACTTGGACAGCACCCTGCCAACCGAGGTAGACAATCCCCTTGACTACTGGGCAACGAAACTTGACCTTTGGCCCCAACTAGCTGAATTTGCCCTTGAAAGGCTGTCATGCCCGGCCAGTAGCGTGGCATCGGAGCGCGTGTTTAGTGCGGCAGGAGGTATTGCAACTCCGCGGAGGACACGACTGTCCACCCAAAGTGTGGAGAGACTGACGTTTGTGAAAATGAATCAGGCGTGGATTAGTCTGGATTTCAAACCACCAGTTCCTGACACAACTGACTAAATCCGCCATGAATCATGCCCCAAACATGTGCCACTTTCAGGTCTCCTCACACTGCTGGTGTGTTCCATTTTTTGTCATAGGGTGCTGGCAGATTACGGGCCTCCCATAGCTGCTGCCAGGCCCCTAATCTGCCATGGGCCCCTATACCGCCTCCTCATGCTGCTGCCAAGTCCAGAGTCTCTCATGGGTCCCTGTACGGCCTCCCATTGCTGCTGCCTCCATCGCCACACTCTGCCATGTGCCACTTTCAGGTCTCCTCACACTGCTGGTGTGTTCCATTTTTTGTCATAGGGTGCTGGCAGATTACGGGCCTCCCATAGCTGCTGCCAGGCCCCTAATCTGCCATGGGCCCCTATACCGCCTCCTCATGCTGCTGCCAGGTCCAGAGTCTCTCATGGGTCCCTGTACGGCCTCCCATTGCTGCTGTCTCCATCGCCACACTCTGCCATGTGCCACTTTCAGGTCTCCTCACACTGCTGGTGGGTTCCATTTTTTGTCATAGGGTGCTGGCAGATTACGGGCCTCCCATAGCTGCTGCCAGGCCCGTAATCTGCCATGGGCCCCCGTACCGACTCCTCATGCTGCTGCCAGGCCCGTAATCTGTCATGGGCCACTGTTGTCGCTTGTTGGCATATTCCGCTCGTTCAGATGCTCCTTCTCCTGCTACTCCTCTTCACGGATTCCGTCAGCAGTCTTTCTTGGAATCCGTTTCCAAGAGACAACAGTTTGCGAGCACGCACCCGACGGTGCAGAAGCTGAACGTCCTCCTGTCCAAGTTGCTGCTGCCAGGCTCGTAATCTGTCATGCGCCCCTGTACCGCCTCCTCATGCTGCTGCCAGGTCCAGAGTGTGTCATGGGCCCCCGTACCGACTCCTCATGCTGCTGCCAGGCCCGTAATCTGTCATGGGCCCCTGTACCGCCTCCCCATGCTGCTGCCAGGTCCAGAGTGTGTCATGGGTCCCTGTACGGCCTCCCATTGCTGCTGCCAGGCCCGTAATCTGCCATGGGCCCCTGTACCGACTCCTCATGCTGCTGCCAGGCCCGTAATCTGTCATGGGCCCCTGTACCGCCTCCTCATGCTGCTGCCAGGTCCAGAGTGTGTCATGGGTCCCTGTACGGCCTCCCATTGCTGCTGTCTCTATCGCCACACTCTGCCATGTGCCACTTTCAGGTCTCCTCACACTGCTGGTGGTTTCCATTTTTGTCATAGGGTGCTGTATGGCCTCCCATTGCTGCTGCCTCCACCGCCACACTGTGGCTCCACACTCTGGTTTTGGCCCCGTGACTGCCCAAATGAGTGAAGTGTGCGGTGATTCTAAGATCGACGGCACTCATCTGCATGTCATACTGACTGACAGTATTATTTCTCTTCCCCAGCAGACTCCAAGGGCATTTAAATTAAAGGTACAGTGTTCTGCACTAATATTAAGTCTCTCTGAAGCCTAGAAACACCCTTTTTTAAGTTAAATTCACAGCGAATTTATTCGACTCGAATCGAATATTGTCCACGAATTCGCCGAATCAGTCGAATCGAATTTTTCATTTCTTCGCTCATCTCTAGACGATACCTGTCCCCCCAATGGGACCAACCCAAAATATTAGAGTGAGATATATGAAGTGGGTCCCTGTATAGGGATATATAACTATACCAACAAGTGATCAGTGTCATAACCCACATTTACTGTTGAAGCAAGTACAATCGCCAATGTCCATAATAAACCAGCATCATTATTTTTAACAAGTATATAGGTGCAAGCGGCGAATGTAAATCTTAAATAGCAGGCATGCCCGCTCACCTTCCTGCTGCGACCCTCAAGGGTCAACATGCTTTTCGGATGTCCACGGATCCTGCACACAATCTCCAGGTTAGTCAGGTTCCACAGCCCCTTAATGGTCTTCCTTCACTTTCAATTACTCCTCCATACACAGGTGACCGTAAGTGTGCCCATAAATGCACACCATTTTAGGATCCTTTTCTGTCTGTAGATTGCAAGACAAGCATGCCAATGGAAAAGAATAACCTTGTTTGTTCTCAGCACACACTTCAGGAGACAGTCAGAAGTGCTCTACACCACAATGTGATGCACTGTTCACATTCCTCCCCCACCCCAAAATTCTTTAGAATGGTAGTGACTTTAGTCTATAATAAGGCTTACCTGTAGCTACAGTGAACATCTTAAAAACTTGCTGGAGCCCACAAACCCATGAGGAAGACTGGGTTATGCCAGTACATTATGACCTAAACCTGCAGCCCCCCCCCCCCCCTTTTTTTTTTTTTTTTTTTTTTTCTTTTAAACCACCACTTTAATTGTATACACCACATCATGCCGCTATATGGTGTGTTGACATGACACAGTTACAACTAACAGAGAGCTACAGGCAATGTTTGCAAATACAAGTTTAGAGTAATGTATACATGGCTTTGAGAATATGAAGAGAGACAATGTAACACTGCCTGCAATAACCTATGACTGTCTTTGATGAACTGTGTGCCAGTGTCACCCATGTTATTAGAGTTTATATTACTAGAGTTTATATGTTAATTTCAATGTGGCCACATTACCTTTTTTTTTTTTCGTGTGTGCATAAGCAAACAATCCTCCAGATTTGCTAAGCCTATTTTGTGCCAAGCTCTGTCATACTGGAGCAGCTATAATGTTTCTAGAGTCTTGCCAACATTATTTACGCTGAAGTATTTTATAGCCTTATGACTATGTGCTGTAAGCCACATAACTAATAAAACTTATAAACGCACCATTCTCAATTGCCTGTGATTCTGTATTGTGTGGCAGATGGAAAAGTCTGTCAATTATCTGCACTTGGCTGCAAGCAATGTTGTGATGCCCAACACATGCCATCGATGTGGGGAGACATTTGTGTTCCTAGCTGCACTGCCAAGCGAATTTTCTGCAACTGTACTGAGACCCCTCCCTTGGGAAATGATTATGTGCAAAGTGCAGTGTCCCATAGCAACCAATATGGTTTTACTATACCGATAAGTGAATTACTGCACTGTTCTTTTTATTAAATAATAATAATTTCCCTTCCTGTGCTACTGTAGCCTTGATAATGCTATTTATGAATGTGTTTAAATTTGTTTCTTTTACTCCCCCCTTGCTTCCTCCTTCCTTTTTGATTTTTACTGTTTTTTTTTCCTTTTTTTTTTTTCTTTTTAGGTACCGATTATTAAACTGACGGATTCATATACTGAAGTCAAAGTAGACATAAGTTTTAACGTTCAGAATGGGGTTAAAGCAGCTCAGCTTATCAGGGATTTTATTAAGGTTGGTATAGTCTTTAACAGTTTTAGATATGCTTGCAATTATTGGTAGCTGAAAACATTTTTCATTTTTTTTTCATTTTTATGATTTTGTTTTTTTTTTTTATTAGACATGTAAACATATGAATTAATGAGCCTCAAACATGTTGTTCAAAATAGATGTGCAATTTTATTTCCCTCCAAGGACAGCAAATACCATGGCAACTTCTGCTCTTTAGAAGACCCCTCCATTTGCAGAAATCATTTGTTTAATCCAATCCTTCTCCCCATCTGTACATGCAGTGGATAAAAATGTCTACACACCCCTGTTAAAATGTCAGGTTTCTGTGATGTACAAAAAATGAGACAAAGATAAATCATTTCAGAACTTTTTCCACCTTTTTAATGTGACCTATAAACTGTACAACTCAGTTGAAAAAAAAACTGAAATCTTTTGGGGGGGGTGAGGTGGAAGTACACATAAAAAAAACTAAAATAATGTGGTTGCACAAGTGTGCACACCCTCTTATAACTGGGGATGTAGCGTTGTTCAGAATTAAGAAAGCACATTCAGAATCATGTTAAATAGAAGTCCACACACTCCATCATTTAAAGTGCCTCTAACACCTAATAAGGTTCAGCTGTTCTAGTAGGTTTTTCCTGACATTTTCCTAGTTGCATCCTACAGAAAAAGCCATGGACTGCAGAGATGTTCCAAAGCATCCGAGGGATCTCGTTAAAAAGTATCAGTCAGGAGAAGGGTACCAAAGGATTTCCAAGGCATTAGATATACCATAGAACACAGTGAAGACAGTCATCATCAAGTGAAGAAAATATGGTACAACAGTGAAATTACCAAAAACTGGACGTCCCTCCAAAATTGATGAAAAGACGAGAAGAAAACTAGTGTGGAAGGCTGCCAAGAGGTCTACAGCAACATTAAAGGAGCTGCAGAAATATCTGGCAAGTACTGGCTGTGTGGTACATGAGACAACAATCTCCTGTATTCCTCATATGTCTGGGCTATGAGGTAGAGTGGGAAGATGGAAGCCTTTTCTTCCAAAGAAAAGCATCCAAGTACGGCTAAATTTTGCAAAAACACATCTGAAGTCTCCCAAAAGCATGTGGGAAAATTGTTTTGGTCTGATGAAACCAAGGTTGAACTTTTTGGCCATAATTCCAAAAGATATACATTTTTGGTGCAAAAACACTGCACATCACCAAAAGAACACCATACCTACAGGGAAGCATGGTGGTGGCAGCATCATGCTTTTGGGGCTGTTTTTCTTCAGCTGGAACTGGGGCCTTAGTCACGGTAGAAGGAACTATGAACAGTTCCAAATACCAGTCAATATTGGCACAAAACCTTCAAGTTTCTGCTAGAAAGCTAAACGTGAAGAGGAACTTCATCTTTCAGCATGGCAACGACCCAAAGCATACATCCAAATCAACAAAGGAATGGCTTCACCAGAAGAAGATTAAAGTTTTGAAATGGCCCAGCCAGAGCCCAGACCTGAATCTGATATAAAATCTGTGGGATGATCTGAAGAGGGCTGTGCACAGGAGATGCCCTCGCATTTTGACAGATTTGGAGTGTTTTAGCAAGGAAGAGTGGGCAAATATTGCCAAGTCCAGATGTACCATGCTCATAGACTCTTACCCCAAAAAGACTGAGTGCTGGAATAAAATCAAAAGGTGCTTCAACAAAGTGTTTAAGGGTGTGCACACTTATGCAACCATATTATTTTAGTTTTTTTTATTTTTACTTCCCTCCACCTAAAAGATGTCAGTTTGTTGTTCAACTGAGTTGTACAGTTTATAGATCACATTAAAGATGGAAAAAGTTCTGAAATGATTTATCTTTGTTTAATTTTTTACATCATAGAAACCTGACATTTTAACAAGGACGTGTAGATTATTTTATATCCACTGTAAATGTCCTTCCATCTGAGTACTTTTTATACTCTGCAGCTACAGCGCCCTCTGAAGATCTTTGATTGCAATGGGGGAGCTGCAGACTGGGCAAGGAGAGCCTTGAAGCCTGAAATCACAAGAGCGATAAACCTCTGCACTGCCTGCTTAGTTACAATAGCAGCAGGGTTTGTTTCCGTTTAATCATGCCTCATTTACTGTTTTCAGGAGAATGGATGTCTGCTTCCTCTCCTAGATTTTTCTCTTGAATTAGATTATCTACTATCAACATGCCTGATATTAGAAATCCTAGAGGTCTCTCCAGTTAGTTATCAAGCATAAACTTTCCCAGTTTGTATACTGGTGTTCTCTCTCCACTAGTCCTATGGTCAGGAATGCCCTTCTTTCTGTGTTCTAGAGTCATAGGATTCCGCTCCTCAGGTAAGGCCAGTTTATCTGGGGACTTTTTACTGAGTGTCAGGACCTGAGCTGTGATAGTTCACCTGACCCCTCTCTGAAGACTCCATTTTGTGAATGTGTACAGTTGACTGTGCTGCAAAGTTCTTTCTGCAATGAATTGGCAGTGACAGTCCATCTGTTTTTCAGTAGGCACTGGACTCCACTATTCAGGGTCAGGCCAGTTTATCTGGGGATTTCTTTTAGAGCTCTTGAGTCCAGAGCTGTGGCAGTTCACTTTTATGTGAATGATTAATGGAGGTTTTTCTGTATTGGGGGATTGTTTTTTTTCTTTCTTTAACCACTACCCTACAGGGCACTTATACCCCCTTCCTGCCCAGGCCAATTTCCAGCTTTCAGCGCTGTTGCACTTTGACAATTGCGTGGTCATGCAACACTGTACCCATATGAAATTTTTATAATTTTTTTTTTTGTGACAGAGCTTTATTTTGGTGGTTTTTAATCACCTCGAGGTTTTTTATGTTTTCTTAAACCAAAAACCACTGAAAATTTTGAAAAAAAAGTTTTTTCTTAGTTTTTGTTATACAATTTTGTAAATAAGTGATTTTTCTCCTTCACTGATGTGTGCTAATGAAGCTGCACTGATGGGCACTGATAGGCTGCACTGATGGACACTGATGAGGAGGCACTGGTAGGTGGCACTGATGGGCATTGACAGGCATCACTGATGGGCACTGAAAGGCAGCACTCATGGCACTGACTGGCACTGTTAGGTGGCACTGATAGGCGGCACTGACTGGCACTGATGGGCGACACTGAAAAGCAGCTCAGATGGGCCCTGAAATGTGGCACTGATGGGCCCTGAAATGTGGCACTGATGGGCCCTGAAATGTGGCACTGATGGGCCCTGAAATGTGGCACTGATGGGCCCTGAAATGTGGCACTGATGGGCCCTGAAATGTGGCACTGATGGGCCCTGAAATGTGGCACTGATGGGCCCTGAAATGTGGCACTGATGGGCCCTGAAATGTGGCACTGATGGGCCCTGAAATGTGGCACTGATGGGCCCTGAAATGTGGCACTGATGGGCCCTGAAATGTGGCACTGATGGGCCCTGAAATGTGGCACTGATGGGCCCTGAAATGTGGCACTGATGGGCCCTGAAATGTGGCACTGATGGGCCCTGAAATGTGGCACGGATGGGCCCTGAAATGTGGCACGGATGGGCCCTGAAATGTGGCACGGATGGGCCCTGAAATGTGGCACGGATGGGCCCTGAAATGTGGCACGGATGGGCCCTGAAATGTGGCACGGATGGGCCCTGAAATGTGGCACTGATGGGCCCTGGCAGGTGGCATGGATGAGCACTGAGAGCTGGCACTGATGGACACTGACAGGTGGCGCTGCTGGGGCTACACAGATCATCAGGGCACACTGATCATCAGTGCTCTGATGATCTGTGTACATGTCCCCTCCGAGGAATGCCGATTTATCGTCTCTCGTCTCCTCACGAGCTGTCAGCATGACAGCTCGTGGGGAGAGAAATGTCGATAACCGGCATTTCCCTGTTTACATGTGATCAGCTGTGATTGGTCACAGCTGATCACATGGCCGAGCCGACATCTTCGGCTCTTTCCGTGGATTGGTGATCCGCTGTGTCCGAGGGACACAGCGCACCGCCGATCGCTGCACTCCGGGAGCTGCGCATGCACGATTAGAATGGGAGGACGTCATATGACATCCTTCCAGAACGAAAGAACCAACTTGCGTCCATCATGTTACTATATGGCGGGCGGGAGGTGGTTAAGTCCCTGAATTCTGTGTGGTTTTTACCACAGCAGATGTAGCAGGTTGGTTGCTGTGTGAGGAGGTGGCAAACTCCTGTTAGGTTTGTCTTTACTCATTAAGATTTGGCTACGTTTTTTGTTGGGATGCCTGCCCTTTTATTGTTTTCCTGGGCTCGATTTGTGTATATTTGGTGTTTGGGTGCTGTGACCATAATGTTTTTCAATTTCTGGCTCCCAACCAAAACTTGATCAGCACTATTAGCAGCTGGCATGCTAGGAGTTGTCCAGGAAACTCAAATCTTTTGTACATGCCTTATCTATTGACATTGTGAAAGAATGAAAACGTGTATTCTATGAGGCCCCTCTGCTGCCACATAACAGCTCTGTCCTTTTCTGCAACCATGATTTCAGGGACACCAGGGCTGCAGCAGTCAGTTTTGGAGTTACTGCACTCCTCTGCATTTCAAGTGGTCACACAGCCGACCTATGTAAAACCTTTGGTATCCTGCTGCTCAGCTGGTTGTGAGAATCCTGAGGGAATTGGTTGCACCTTTTTCCAGTGGGCACTTGTGGCTTACATAATTAATCAGGGTGCCACCAGGAGTATAGTTTATCTGGTCCTGCGCAAAATTTAATGTCCCAACAATTTCTGCAGTACTCTTTTCCAGGTTGAATAAAAACTGGCATGCACATTTTTGCAAAAGATAAGGTCTGCACCTATGGGAATGGTCTCTCCATTTTGGAGGTGCTGCACGGTATGTGTCTGTTTAGCAGTGCCAGCGTGGACTTGTTAGTATCTCAGTTCAACAAAATGCTAGACAGGATTGTTTCCAGGATTTGGGTCCTAGTGGTGGACATGGCAAATTATTATTATTATTATACAGGATTTATATAGCGCCAACAGTTTGCTCAGCGCTTTACAGTATAATGGGAGACAATACAGCAACAATACAGTTCAATACAAGAGGGATAGGAGGGCCTTGCTCCTCGGAGCTTACAATCTAGGAGGGAGGGGCTAGTGGTACAAAAGGTAGTAACTGTGGGGGATGGACTGGTAGGAAGAGTAGAAAATTCCATTATTAGTTGACAGCAGGATAGGCTTCCCTGAAGAGAGAGGGTTTCAGAGATCACCTAAAAGTGAGCAGAGTAGGCAATAGTCTGATAAATTGGGGTAGAGAATTCCAGAGGATGGGGGAAGCTCTGGAGAAGTCCCAGAGACGAGCATGGGAGGAGGACAAGGGAGCTAGAGAGCAGGAGGTTGTGCGAGGAGCGGAGAGTACAGTTTGGGTGATATTTGGCGACAAGATCGGTGATGTAATTTGAGGCAGAGTTATAAACGGCTTTATATGTTAATGTTTTGAATTTTATCCTTGGGCAACGGGAAGCCAGTGGAGGGATTGGCAGAGAGGGGTGGCTAATACAGAACGGTTAGCAAGGTGGCTGAATCGAGAGGTAACCAGGGAGTGAATAGGTTGTTTAGTAGTTTGAGGTTAGGAACTGGCGTATCTTGGAGATGTTGCGGAGGTGAAGTCCACAAGATTTAGACAGCGATTGGATTTGGGACTGAAAGGACAGATGGGAGTCTAGGATTACACCTAGTACCCTGACTTAAGTGGAGGGACTGATTTGGTTGTGTTATTGATTTTGATGGAGAAGTTGGGGGAGGGGGCATGGACTGGAGGGAATACGAAGAGCTCAGTTTTGGAAAGATTGAGTTTGAGGAAGTGGAGTGTCATCCATGCTGATATTTCGCTTAGTAGGTTAGTAATGCTAGAGGAGACTGAAGAGGTGAGGGGTAGAAAGATAGATTTGTGTGTCATCAGCATAGAGATGGTACTTAAAGCCATGGGAGTTTATCAAGTGACCAAGGGAGGAGGTGTAGATGGAGAAGAGTAGGAGCCCACGGACGTAACCTTGAGGGACCCCTACAGAAAGAGGAAGTGGAGAGGAGGAGGCAGAGTTATAGGTAACACTGAAGGAGCGCTGCGATAGGTAGGAGGAGAATCAGGAGAGAGCAGAGTCTCGGAGGCCAAGAGAGTGGAGTTTTTTGAGGAGGAGGGGATAGTGAACCATATCAAAAGCCGCAGAGAGGTCAAGTAGTAAGAGTACGGAGTAGTGGCCATTGGTTTTAGCAGTTGGTAGATCATTAGTAAGTTTTAGTAGGGCAGTTTCAGTGGAGTGTAGTGAGCGAAAGCCAGACTGTAAAGGGTCAAGAAGGGTTGTTGTCAGTGAGGTAGGAGCTCAGGCAATTGTATACTAAGTGTTCTAGGAGTTTAGAGGTAAACAGGAGCAGGGAGATGGGTCTTAAGTTGTTCATGTCGGTGGGGTCCAGGGAGGGCTTTTTAAGTATTGGAGTGATCTGTGCATGCTTTAGAGGGGAGGGGAAGGCACCGTTAGAGAGGGAGAGATTGAAGATGTGAGTGAGAGAGCATAGGATGGAAAAAGAGGGTGACCGTAGTAGTTGTGAGGGGACAGGTTCCAGGGGGCAGGTAGTGAGATGGGCTTCTGAGAAAACCTTAGTGACCTCTTCGGTAGTAGCAAGGTCAAAAAAGGAAAGTGTTGAGGGAGGATTAGTGTAAGGTATGCTAAGTGGGATGGATGTCTGTGCAGTGGCGATGCCCCTACAAATTGCATCAATCTTGTTTTTGAAATGATTTGCAATCTCGTGAGTGAGGTACTGGGTGGAGGTGGAAAAGTAGAGCGTTAAAAGTAGAGAAGAGATGACGAGGACTGGATGACAGGCCTTTGAGAGTGACAAAATAGGCTTGTTTGGCAGCATGGAGGGAGGAATTGTATGTTAAGAAAGCAGATTTATATAAGGTGAATGCTTGGTGAGATTTGGTTTTACACCACAATCGCTCCAGTGCACGACTGTAAATTAAGATTTCTGGTGTCATCAGTCTGCCACGGGTGTAACAGTCAGGGCCTGATGCTTCGTGTTAGAGGAGCAAGTGAGTCTAGTGTGGATGAAGCAAACTGTTGTAGACAGCAGTGGCCAGGTGAGGGCAGGGCAGGGGAGAGATTCTGTCATAGAGGCGGTCAGCTGCAGAGTGGAAAGAAGAAGGGATTAAGTTGTGAAGGTTTCTGCGGGTAATTGTTTGCTGCTTGGAGGGATAGGTGTTTGAAGACGAGGACACTGTGAAGGTGATGAGATTGTGATCAGAGAGAGGAAAGGGGGTGTTTGTGAGGTTGTAGGGAGTGCAATGATGGGAGAAAACAAGGTCTAATGTATTCCCATCAGAGTGAGTGGAGGACTGTATACACTGTGCTAATGCAAAAGATGGTTAGGTTGAAGAGTTGGGATGTAGCCGGGTTGTTGACATTAATGGGGATGTTAAAATCTCTGAGAATGATAGTGGGTAGTTCAGAGGAGAGAAAGTAGGTTAGCCAGGTGGAGAAATAATCAAGAAAGAGCGACACCGGTCAAGGAGGCAGATAGATCACTGCAATCCTCAGAGAAATGGGAAAAAACAGCTGAATGCAGTGAGTCTCAAAAGAAGAGAAGGATAGAGAGGGAGGGTTAGGGAGGACTTGAAAGGTGCTGAGTGGGGATAGAAGCAAACCAACTCCACCTCCTTTCCGACCACTGGGTCTGGGTGAATGGGTCCAGAGGAGGCCTCCATAGGAAAGTGCTGCGGGAGAAGCAGAATCTGCTGCTTGAAGCCAGGTCTCCGTAATCGCTAGTAGGTTAAGGGAGCGGGAGACAAAAAGGTCATGGACAGAGGTGAGCTTATTACAGACAGAGCGGGCATTCCAGAGCGCACATGAAAAATGGAGGGTGGTTTTTGGGAGCACGGGGACCGATATTAAATTGAGGGGATTGCGGCCATTCCTGGAAGAAAGAGGATGCCTGGTGTGGGGGTGAGATAGTGGAGGACCAGGGTTTGGGGAGATATCCCCAGAGGGTAAGAGAAGAAGGAGGGTCAGGAAAGTTACATGGGAGCGTTATGTACACGAGTGTACGTGCCTTCCAGTCCCTGTGTTTGGGTCAGCAGGAGAGTAAAGTATCAGCAGGAGGTGATGAGAGCAGTAGTAGGGAGATGGTAGCAGTAAGGGTGAGATGTATAAGTTTTGGGGTGGAGCAGAGGGGTAAAGAACTGAGATTTTGGGAATGCAGGATAGTAATATGAAAAGGAGTAGAGGGGACATATTACAAAGGTACACGGAGTTGGACTCAGACTTGTAGGACATGTTTTCCCAGGGTGTTTGCTTGCAGTCTATTCAGCGCGCAGTAGAGTTTCTTCTTGTTGTATCTTCCTGCTGCTTGAATTACCCTGCTTTATTTAAACTGCTGTGTTCAACTGCATCTCCGCACTCCAACAAAAACTGCACTCACACAGAAAACTGCACTCCATCTGTGACTCTGCCTACCCTGTCAGTGACCTCCCCCCCCATGAGCTGATCTAAATTTATAGGGAGATGGTCAAATGAGCACTCTTCTCCGCCCCAATTGCCCTGATAGCTCTGTGGGATCAGTATTCCCTGATCTATTCATTTCCTCCTCTGGAACTTTTAACTTGTATACTTTGTAAGGTCGTGCACATAGTTACAGCCTCAAGTTTGGTATGTTGGCTGATGATTTGTGGCCTCTACCAGATCAGCTAGACCTGTTATCCCAAGGACCCATCTCTAATTCTGCTGCTTAGTCGCTGGTTAGACAACCTGTATGTTGAAAAACAGGTTCTGTAAAATGAGTATTTCAGATTCTGTAATCTGACCACGTTGATGGCTCATAAATCTTTTACCACAAGGTCATTGATGAGTGTGGAAGACTTATCTTCACTGGTGTGATCCTCGGGTTGTCCTTGCATAAAGACAAGGTTGGTTTGAGATAACTCCCATTATACCAAGTGGTTTCCTCATTTTCTTTAACTAGGATATTGTGCTGCCTTATGTGTGTTTAACATGGTTCAGCCCAATGAGATTTGTCTCCATTACCTGGTTGTGGAGAGAGCTATTGGCCTTTATATTTTTGTCACTGCTTTTAAGCAGAGAAATTCCTTTTTTTTTTCTTTTTTTTTTTCTTTTTTTTTTTTTTTTTGCTTCCGAAAGACCAAAAAGAGGCATCCAGATCCACTTTATTGAAGTGGATTTGATGGGTTCATGTGCAAGCCTGTGAGTTGAAGGATAAAGTGCCTTTACCTGCTACAGCCCGCTTTTCTACAGTTGAGTGTTTTAGACTTTTGGATGTCCCTAGGTTTTTCACTATATGACTGGGTCTCTTAATGGATGGTAGAGAAAATAATTTTGTACTCCAATGTAAGATCCTTTTTTCATTTAATAAACCATCCTCTAATGGGCAATTTACGATTTGCTGGGTTAACCCCACTGCTAGGTATTTTTAAAAAAAATGTTTCTGGAATTCAGGTTTAGCAGTGAAACACCTTGCCGCCCTTTATTTTGCCCTGATCTGTGTTTCAGATTTCACTTTATAGGTTTCTTCCTGTCACTCAGCACAGCGGACCCAATTGTGCTGTTGAGCTGTGTACTTCCTTTATTTAGACTTAAGGTGGCGACAGAGTAGTGGACTTTCATAGAAGGTTTGTTACAAAACTGTCCATATGTGTTTATTCAGGAGAGTATTTCCAGTTCCCTTTGGTGAAGCATTGGTGGTCTCACTCTGCATTTTGCTTTCTTTTGATAAGCTTTTTGACCATCTTCTAAAAATACATAAATAAAAAGGAAGGTACTTATGCCTCCAATAGGCAAAAGGTTTTTTTTTTTTTTTGTTTTTTTTAGTAAGAGTTGTCCAGTACCAACTGCTTTAGATTTTGAGTTGCAAGGTGTATCATTGAAGTGATGTGAACTGGCTGACTGCAGGGAGTTGCAGTGCTTGAAGATACTGTTAATATCAGTGGTAGAAGTGATTCGGGTTGCTGTCAAGTCGCTCAGGCCTATTTACACACATACTGTAAGGTACCCGGTCAACTTCCTTGGAAACAAAACTAAATCAGAGAGGTGCCCAGTGACCTTCCCATTCTGGTATCTACAGTCCGTCCATTCAATAATATTTATTTTGTTTTGGCAAGTAATAAACAGGCAATTGGCTAGCCCAAGCAGGGACAAGCAATGACAATCATAACTGGAATAGGCACACACAAAGGTGGCAATACAGAGGTACTATAAAGTAGTCAGTAACTAACATAGCAGCAGCATTACAACATAGGGTTCCAGGGGTAGAGGATCAGGAAAGGCCACCCCACGGTGGCAGGGGCTCCCTAGGACCACCAACACCCATACAGAGCCACTGTCCACAGCTCCTATAGATACAGGAGGATACGGGCGAGGAGCCCAAGCGTAGAAGAAACAAAACTATAGGGTAGCAGGTAAGGAGTGCAAACCTATAGATGAAGCAGATGGAGAGGACAGACAGGAGGGGGGGGGGGGGGGGGTGATGGAGGGAGGAAAACAAGACTGCCCATCAGACATCAGAGTAGGCACGAACTGACTCAGGTAGAGTGGGGAAGGCATACGTCGACACCGTTTCTCAGACTTCGAGAAACTTAGCTTGCGAGTCATTGCGAATACTAGACATCTGCTCATTGAGCATCAGGGTAGTCATATGAACTCTCACAGATGGCTTTTTCCAAGCTTGGGCTATTCTGCTGGCTGACAAGAAAAGGTAGGACTCAAGCCTCCGCTGATGAGCATACAAACCCGATATGGGGCAATGTAGTAGTCAAACTTGTCCTCTCTGCGTATGGGTAAGTGGAATAAAGTGAACAGGAGGCCAAATACACGGGACCAAAACGAGACTAATTTAGGGCATGTCCACCAAGTATGCAAAACAGCCCCTCACTGGCCACAACCCCAAAAGCAGCGGTCACTGTAGGATGGGTTTGCATGAGCGATGTAGGCAGGAACCCAGTGCAAATGGAGTAGAACCTTATAAGCCACCACCAAGGCAGCCGTGTTAAATGCGTATTTAGCCACAGAAGACCAGACCTTGCTCCAGTCCGCTAGATCTACCTCAATTGCCAGATCCCATTCCCATTGAGTGACATACGTAAGGGCCGTATGGGAAGAGTGACTTGTCAGAGAAGCATAAAGGGCTGAAATAAGACCTGGGGAGCCAGGGTAGTGTTGGCAAGTATGCTCAAACGCAGTTTTTCAGAATGGATAAGTGGAAGTCCTACGCAATGAGGTTACCCAGTGTTGGAGTTAGAGATAGTGAAAGAATTCTGATTGAGGGATATCACGGGACACTCGAAGAGGGGCCCATGTGGTAAAGGACCTAGAGGTCAAGAAGTGTCGAACCTGAGAAAACCCATTGTTGATCCACTCTTCAACTTTTAAATGGCTAACAGGTTTGTTATAAGGGTGTATACCCATATAAGAATACAAACTGATTCTAAATTATATTTGATCATTCTTCTAAGGTCACATCCCAGTATGTTCCTTTTTGTGGGCCAAGACCAGGCTTACCTTAAGGATTTTGCTCTGCCTGTGATTTGTATGTAGCTAATATTTTCTGTAATGGAATTGAATCATTTATTAAACTTTCACACTTATTGCATTTTTTCCTTTTTTGTGTTTTAGAAATATCCAGTCCTTCCATACTTAGTGCTGGTTTTAAAGCAGTTTCTGTTACAAAGAGACCTTAATGAAGTGTTTACAGGGGGAATAGGCTCCTACAGCCTCTTTTTAATGGCTGTTAGTTTTCTGCAGGTAAGATATCCAAGTAGGTGTCAATGTGGTGCATGTGTGGTTTTCTTTTTTTGTTTTGTTTTTCGTGCTAGGATTTTGGAACTATTTAGTGCCTGTGGTTGACAAAAAGCTATTCCTTAGTTATTGTGTTTTCTGAAAATGTTATCCTGACTTGAATCATTTTACTAGAAACATTTGTAATCCTTAAGTCTCTCTAAAGCTTTTTGTTTTTTTCTTTCCTCTAGTTGCATCCAAGAGAAGATGCCTGCAGTCCGGATGCCAACTATGGCGTTTTGCTAATAGAGTTTTTTGAGCTTTATGGGAGGCATTTTAACTACTTAAAAACTGGAATACGCATAAAAGATGGTGGCTCATATGTAGCAAAAGACGAGGTACAAAAAAGTATGTTAGATGGGTACAGGCCATCCATGCTGTACATTGAAGATCCATTGCAGCCTGGTAGGTGCATGGCTTTTAATACTGTACTTAACCTAATAAGTTCATTTCCTCCCTGCACACACTTTCTTAAAAGCTTATGGCATTATTATTAAAAGCTGGAGTTTGTTGTTTTTCATCTCCTAGGTAATGATGTGGGTAGAAGTTCATATGGAGCCATGCAGGTGAAACAGGCCTTTGATTATGCATATGTTGTCTTAAGCCACGCAGTGTCACCTATAGCCAAGTATTACCCTAACAATGAATCTGAAAGGTAAGTGTCTTGTTTTGTATGTAAACTAATCAAGCATAACCAACATTTTAGTACTATTTTTTATATATGTTTAGTAGATGGTAAAATTTTTCCCCAATTGCCTGTTGGTTTCAGATTACACGATCTGAGGCAGATTGTCCTTCAAAAGGCGATACTCACACTCCTTGGAACATCAGACTCTTCTCCCCCCCCCATCTTATTTACTAGGGCGTGGTTTACTCTTTGCACTATGTACTTTCATGTGATTGAACACTGGCAATAAACTTGCTAGGGCTGCCCCTAGAGCACACCATATAACACCGACCACTCTGAGACTCCAGTTTTTGCTTGGGTGTCCTTAGTTGGCGGAGCTGTTCTTTTAAATAAGCTTTTTTTAAACATTTAATTTTTACTCTGAAAATTAAATTATTTCTAACTTGATACTGCCCTGGGCCATTTAACAGTTTTCTGGATCTGTTAGCTGCGGTGTGTACCTTGGTGACCATACCTGGACCCCACTATGAGGTCAGCCTGTAATGTTTGCTTTGGGCAGTGGATCCTGCATTAGGTGCTTGCCTTGGCACATAATGCAGTGTGTGTAGTTAGCCGCAGGGTGTTAGGAAATTCCAGGGCCGTGGTCCATCTTTATAATTCCCAGACCCTGAACACCCTTTGGGGGGGGGTGTATGCCCACTGTAATGGGTAAAATCTGAATCTCCAGAACATCCATTGGAGGTAGGAGATGGTTTCTTGTACATTTACACTGGTTTCTGGATGTTACTAGCACTGTTTGAAGTGTGTTGCACACTCTGTGGTTCTACAGGCAAAAGTATTTGGATGTTAGTCTCTTTATTGTGGTAACCCAGGCCATTTTGCCTCTAACATTTCTCAGAACAAGCGTTTTCCCCCTCCTCCTCCTGTCCAGGTTGAGGAGGATAATGTCTTCCCACCTGCATATTCTGCAGAGAATGCACACAGCATGTTGCTGCTTGCCTGCAGAAACACAGCCACAGGAACATGGTCAGCGCTTGGGTTACAGCGACTCTGAACACAAGCCCATCCATTCTGCACTCCATAACCATGCGTATACCACTGGGGATCACCTAACTGCAATGGCTGATCACAGGCACAAGGAAGCTGGGTCAAATTGCAGATGGCCTACAGATAACTCTAACCACCACTGAAGATGATGTTCCCTTGTCCTGAATCAGTGTCCTTCACCTTCGCTTATTATGACTCTGGCTTCCTCTCAGGCACACATGTGGCTTGTCTGACAAAATCAAAGTTCTCTGCCACTATGTCTGATTTCTTTGGAAAACGTTCGGCACCTCTAGGGCCTTTTTTTTCCAGAGGCATTCACACCAAATGCTCTCTGCTGTGGGCATACTAACCTATGCAGTTTACACTAGTCTGTGCCTTACTCTCCACAGCCTAATCAAGAACCCATGGGCAGCAATAGACTGGCAAAGTCAAAAAATACTTTTCTTCTACATGCACAGACTAATTGTGCACTTTACTAGGACTGGCTCAACCATGAGAGGGTACACACTGCTCATAAACATTTTGCTGAGGTTTATCCTATGGAAAAGGAGTTAAAGAAGAAATGGGCTATTCCAGTAGTGGTTCCTGCCACTTCAGGTCTCAGTAAACACTTTACTGTTCCTATTGAGGGTGTTCCCTCTTTTAAATTATCAGTTGACAGTGCTTTAGGAGAATGGTTGTAAAGTTTCTGTTTAACCTATTCACAGCTTCAAAACCAAATGAGGGTACCTACCTAATACTGGACATAAAGTGGTGGGGCAGCACAGTGGCAAAATGGTTAACACTTCCATCTGACAGTACTAGGGTCATTGGTTCGAATGCCAACCATAGCACCACCTGCTTGGAGTTTGCATGTTCTCCCTGTGCTTGCGTGGGTTTCCTCCAGGTACTCCGGCTTCCTCCCACACTCCAAAGACATGCTGGCAGGTTAATTGGATCCTGTCTAAATTGGCCCTAGTATGTGTATGTATGAATGTAAGTTAGGGACTTTAGCTTGTACACCCCTTGAGGGTTGGGGTAGTAACTGATGTGAATGTGCAAAGTGTGTGTGTGTGTGTGTGTGTGTGTGTGTGTGTGTGTGTGTGTGTAAGTAAAGCGCTACATAAATTGACGGCCCAATATAAGTACCTGTAATAAATAAATTGTAAAGTCTGAAGGATTTTTTTTTTTTCTTCTTTCACCTTCTCGGATACTCACCTGAGCCCACTCTCTATCCAGTGATGTGCCTCAGTTGTCAAGCGAGCGGACTTTCATTATATTGCAGCTTACCAGTTCTTAGATTTTTGTTTTTCCCCTTTATTTTAATCTAGTGATCCTGCCAGTAAGTCTATTTTTTTCAACAGAAAAAGCTCTCTTGCAATGTGGCAGTTAAGACTTGTTCACACTTTGACTACATTTCTAACTCATCCAAAACGTCCCTATAGCGTTAGACAGGCGTTCAATGAGCTTTAGTATGGGCATTCTACAAGTGTTAAAAACGCTTCCCAAATGCCCTATGTGCGATTTAAGTTGTGTTACTGGAGACGCACTGCCACTGAAACATATCGGCTGAAAATAGCTCCAAAATAGCTCTATCGGCAATTTGCCCATATACAGGGGACTGTGTGTACTGCAGATGTGAGGGGTGGGGGGGGGGGGGCGGTGGAGAAGGGCGCAGGAGACGAGCAGTATATACAGTGACTGGCTCACTATATGTCATTGCGGGTTGTTAAATGCAATTGCCGGGGTTTTGTGTTTTTTCACTACAGCTCAGAGAATCGGCTGTCACTTTCCCAGTGCTAAAATATACAAAGTTTCTTTTTGTAATAATAAATGTGATAAACCAAATAACCACAAATAGCGCAATCCTAAACCAAATCAAATAAATAAATTAATATGTCCACCACCATATATGTGCAAAAATATATGCAGGTGGTGGACATATTAATTTATTTATTGATTTGGTTTAGGATTGCGCTATTTGTGGTTATTTGGTTTATCACATTTATTATTATTTACAGTGTATTATTAATAGCAGCACCTAATGTTTTATACTCATCTAATTATATTGGCGCGATGATGTTGGTTTAAGAAGTGTCTTGAGTGTTATACTCATAAAAACACTTTTGGGTGACTGACCTAATTGGTAAAGTTTCTTTCTCGTTTCTTTCCCGAGCTAAAAGAAACAAAGTTTAATTTATTCTCTGAGCTATGGTGAAGAGCGGAAAAAAAAAGCTGGCAATTGCATTTAAAAACTAACACTGACATATAGTGAGGGAGCCTCTCTGTATACACTGCTACCTCACTGTGTACACTGCTCCTCTCCTGCCCCCTCCTTGCACACACTGCTCCTCCCCCTCCCCTCTACAGAGATGGCCTGTCACTCATATGCTATCACATAGCGGACTATTGGCTCCCTTTTATGATCGCAATAAAATCATAAGTTAAAAAAAATATACATGAAAGTAGAAAAAAAAAAAATTGGAGGCTCCCCAACCCCACATACGCAGACATTTGGGTACTGTTTTCGGCCACACGCCTTCTCAATTTTTGGTATCGGCTTTGGCACCGCAATTTTCATTTCAGTGCACCACAAGTTAAAACTACACTACAAACGCCTATAATTTAACTCTAATGGTATTATGCCCCGCAAACGCCTGATGTTTGAGGAGCGTCACCATAGACTTGAATGGGAAGCGTTGAAAGGCTTCAACTCCTCCTGACTCAACATGAGGCTTCAATTTTGATACGACTCTAAAGCTTCATATTTTGCTAATGTGAACAGCACTGTATGCTGCCCATAGTATAATTTCCACAGGAGTTTTGAGGAGCGTTAAAAATGCCCCTCAAACGCCTGCTTTCAAAGCTAGTGTGAACTTAGTGTTGAGACAAACCATTTACCACTGATGGGGTTCTTACAATTACCAACTTTTATGTATTTATGTGAAACCTTTATCCCAAAAAACAAAACAAAAAAAAACTGATAAGCTGCAATATGTTACATTTTTGGTTATGGATTTAATAACTCTTTAAAATCTTTTATTGGATTTCTTGGTGTACCAGAATTCCAAATGGAATCGAAGTCTGTCTATGCTTCCCAAAAAAAAAATGGAGATTCTGGCATCAGTAGACATACAAGATGCATTGCCATCTGCCTCTGACATCAACAGTTTCTGTGTTTTGTGGGAGGTCAGCACTTCCAATTTGTAGCACTATTGTGCTTGCTGTGCTTCTGCCTTTTTTTTTTGCAAACCCAGGGCACAACCTGCTTGCTGAAGGATTCCCCAGCCATGACCTTGTTTTCCGATGTAGGAACAGTTACTCCAAATCTTTTGACTTGATAAACCAACTTTCCAAAGCCTCCAGCCATCACTTTCTGGAGTACTTGGGTCTATTCTTGGACAAATCTCAAGCCAGAATATTCTTAGCCCAAGGGCAGATTGCTTTGCTAACGTCCCACAAAAGGACCCTTAGGTCAAAATGGTACCTCTTAGTTTGTTTCTGCCTGAGAATTCTGAGCTTGATGGTAGTAGCCTTCTTGGAGAAATTTCCCTTTCTCCAGTTTAACTCCATAGGTCTTCAATCCATACTTGACATGACTTGGAACAAATATTATTTGAGCACATGGATCGCATAATGCTTCTGTCCACCCAGACAAAGCTCTCCCTGACTGGTGGTTCTTTAGTCCTGCCCCAAGTCCTTCCTTCCCGTGCTCTGGATACTGCCCTACAGGCTGGGGTGTAGTTTATAACTCCCTGACAAGTCTAGGGAACCTGGTCCCCACAGGAGTTATTATTATTATTATTATTATTACTACGAGTTTATATAGCGCCAAAGGGTTTGCTCAGCGCTGTACAATAGAGGGGGGGACAATACATGGCACAGTACAACAACAAACAACGTACGAGGGGTAAGAGGGCCCTACTCTTTCGAGCTTACAATCTAGGTGGGAGGGGGTAAAGGTACAGTAGGAAGTGGCTGAGGGGTGGGTTTTGAGGGAGCGCCTGAATGTGAGGAGGGAAAGCGACAGTCTGATGGATTGGGGCAGTGAGTTCCAGAGGATGGGGGAGGACCTGGAGAAGTCCTGCAGTCGTGCATGGGAGGAGGAGACCAGGGAGCAGGATAGGAGGTCCTGTGAGGAGCGAAGGGTACGGATAGGGCGGTACTTGGGGATCAGGTTGGTGAGGTAGTCAGGGGCAGTGTTGTGAACGGCTTTGTAGGTCAGGGTTAGGAGTTTAAATTTGATGCGTTGGGCAATGGGGAGCCAGTGGAGGGAGAGGCAGAGGGGGGTGGCAGAGGTGGAGCGGGTGGTGAGGTGGATGAGTCTAGCCGCTGAGTTCAGGATGGTCTGGAGCGGGGAGAGCCTGCACTTGGGTAGGCCGGTGAGAAGAGAATTACAGTAGTCAAGGCGTGAGATGATGAGGGAGTGTACTAGAAGTTTGGTGGTGTCAAGGGTGAGGAAGGTACGTATCTTGGCAATGTTGCGAAGATGGAGCCTGCATGTGTTTGTGAGTGATTTGACATGCGGTTGGAAGGAGAGGTTCGAGTCAAGAATGACGCCAAGGACTTTGGCTTGCGGGGCGGGAGTGATAGTGGAGTTGTTGGTGATGATGGATAGGATGGGGGGGGGGGGGTTTGGCAGGGGGAAAGACGAGGAGCTCGGTTTTGGAGAGGTTGAGCTTGAGGAAATGTAGCGACATCCAGTCTGAGATGTCATTTAGGAGGTGAGTGATGCGGGCGGATATAGTGGGGGTGAGGAGAGGGGTGGAGAGGTAGATTTGGGTGTCGTCAGCGTAGAGGTGATAGTTGAAGCCGTGAGAGTGTATGAGTTTGCCCAGGGAGGAGGTGTAGATGGAGAAGAGAAGGGGTCCAAGGACAGAGCCGAGGGAGGGGGAGGTGGCACCATTGCAGGTGACACTGAAGGAGCGTCGGGATAGGTAGGATGAGAACCAAGAGAGAGCAGTATCTCTGATGCCAAGGGAGAGTAGTTTATTAAGGAGGAGGGGGTGGTCAACTGTGTCGAAGGCCGCAGAGAGGTCCAGGAGAAGGAGGACAGAGTAGTCGCCCTTGGCTTTGGCGTTTAGTAGGTCGTTAGTGATTTTGAGGAGGGCAGTTTCAGTGGAGTGTAGGGGACGGAAGCCGGACTGTAGAGGGTCAAGGAGGTTATTGTCTGTAAGGTGGGAGCTTAGGCGATCGTAGACTATGCGTTCAAGGAGCTTGGAGGTGAGTGGCAGCAGGGAGATGGGTCTGAGGTTGTTGGGGTCCGTGGGATCCAGGGAGGGCTTTTTGAGAATGGGGGTGATATGCGCGTGCTTTAGGGGGGAGGGGAATACGCCAGTAGAGAGGGAGGGATTGAAGATGTGGGTGAGGGAGCGGATGAGGGAGGCGGGGGGTGACCGGAGGAGTTGAGAGGGGATAGGGTCCAGGGGGCAGGTAGTGAGGCGGGCTTCTGAGAGGACTTTGGCGACTTCCTCAGTAGTGACAGGGCTGAGGGAGTGCAGTGCGGGGGGGGGTTATGGTGGGCGGGGCATTGGGAGAGGTGGGGGGCAGTGTGGTTGTGAGGGCAGAGGAGGGGGGAGATGAGGGGGTGACGGGGGTGAGGAGGCTAGGTGGGGAGGTAGATTGCAAGTTGACGATGTCCTTACGGATAGCGTCAATCTTGTTGTGGAAATGGGTGGCAAGCTCGTGGGCGGTGAGAGAGGTACTGAGTGGAGGAGGGGGGGGGGAGAGCAGGGAGTTGAAGGTGGAGAAGAGTCGGCGGGGGCAGGAGGAGAGGGTGTTTATTAGGTTAACAAAGTAGGCCTGCTTGGCGGCGTGGAGGGAGGAGGTGTAGATAAGAAATGCAGATTTGTAGAGGGAGAAAGTATGAGGGGACCTGGTTTTGCGTCACAGTCTCTCCAGTGCGCGACTGCGATGTTTGAGGCGTTTAGTGCTGTCGGTCTGCCAGGGTTGAAGCGGTCTGGGTTTGATGATGCGTGTGGTTAGGGGTGCCAGAGAGTCTAGGGCAGCTGACAGTGAGTCATTGTACAAGGTGGTGGCTATGTCAGGACATGACAGTGGAAGGATGCTGTCATGTAGGCGGTCGGCGGCAGAGTGGAGGGGGGCCGGGTTCAGGTTGCGGAGGTTGCGGCTGGTGATGGTTTGGCGTTTTTGAGGGGGGGAATTGGGGGAAGGGGAGATGGAGAAGATGAGGTGGTGGTCGGAGAGAGGGAAGGGGGTGTTAGAGAACTGGTTGAGGGTACAGAGGTGGGAGAAGATAAGGTCCAGGGTGTTCCCTCCGAAGTGGGTGGAGGATTGAGTGTGCTGTGTGAGCGCGAAGGAGGAGGTTAGGTGGAGGAATTAGGAAGTGGCCGGGTTGTTGTCGTTGATGGGGATGTTGAAGTCCCCGAGGATGATGGTCGGTAGCTCAGAGGAGAGGAAGAAGGGGAGCCAGGCGGCGAAGTTGTCCAGGAAGTGGGGTATGGACCCAGGAGGTCTGTAGATCACTGCGATCCTTAGGGGGGTGGGAACGAGAAGAGTCGGATGCAGTGCGCCTCAAAGGAGGGGAAGGAAAGAGAGGGTGGGTTAGGGAGGACCTGGAAGGTGCTAAGCGGTGATAGGAGCAAGCCGACACCACCACCTCTGCGATCGCTCAGTCTTGGTGAGTGGGTCCAGATGAGACCTCCATGAGTGAGTGCCGCAGGGGAAGTGGAGTTGGTGGCCTGTACTCAGGTTTCGGTGACTGCTAGGAGGTTGAGGGAGCGGGAGATTAAGAGGTCATGGATGGCGGTAAGCTTATTGCAAACCGAACGGGCATTCAGGAGTGCAACCGAGAGAGGGGGGATAGATATGGGGAGGAGGGGTACATGTATGAGGTTGAGGGGGTCGTGTCGGCTGGCGTGAGCAGGGGGGGCTCTAGGGGGGGGTGAGGTGGTGAGGGGCCAGGGTTCGGGGAGATGTCTCCAGCTGATATGAGAAGGAGGAGGGTGAGGAAGGTGGCGTGGGAACGGGAGGTGTAGGAGCGCTTGGGTCTGAAAGGTGGCAAGTGGGTCAGCGGGGAAGTGGAGTAGCAGGAGGAGGTGGTGGGTGCCGTAGTGGGGAGAGGGGAGAAGTGAGGGGGCGATATAGAGCTGCTTAGCGGGGGTGGGTGGGTAGAGGAAGGCGGTTTTAGGGATGGAGGAGAGGAGGACGAGGAGGAGGAGGAGCGCGGGCGGCATGTTGGGGTGAGCGGGGTGCAGGAAGGGTCGGGGTGGGTGAGGGGGTGCTGGTCAGGGATGGCGAAGCAGTGTCCGAAACGCCGTGGGAGGTGGCTGGTAGTCCCAGGTGGGGTGGAGGGCAGGGGATCCCTGGTGGGATGGTGGCTGTGCTATCCCTGGTGGGGTAGTAGGGATCCCTGGAGGGATAATTAGAAGTTGAAATTTCCCATCAACATCTTGTAACTGTGAGCCATCAGATTTGTTACAGTGGAGCGGCAACTTGTATCCCCGCTCTCTTGGCTGCACACATCACTGGAGTAGACAATTGGCAGGTGGAAGTCTTAACTCACCAACGGACAGACCTGGCGAGTGGTCTTTGCCAAGACCTGGGATCCTCTTGCTTTTGCAGTAGATGCTCTGGTACCTCGGGGCTTAATTCAAGGTGGTTTATGCTTTCACTCTCGTGAAGAACCTACCTTTGACTGCTTTGTAAGCTAGACAATGAAAGGGTTTTAGTGATTCTCATTGTTCCAAATTGGCCCAGATAATATGGTACACTGAACTCAGATACTTGGTGGACAAATCTTGGCCTCATCCGAACATAGCAAACCTGCTGGCCCAGGGCTCTTTACTACATCTGGTTACTCAGTCACTGTCTTTACTAGCATGGCTGTTGAAAACCAAGTCTTAGAAGATAGGGTTATATTTGACTCTGTTATTCCAAACTTATTCAGAGCAAGAAAATCCAACTCCTGTAAGATTTACCATCATACATGGAAGCCTGACTTTGCGTAGAAGGTTCACCAGGGTAAAATAAAGGCAAGAAAACCTAAAAACGAAAACCAATGCATCCGCCACATCTAAGAATTAGTCAGCTGCAATATGATTTCTTTTGGGTCTAATACCGCTTTAAAGTTTTATGTATGAGCTGTTTGAAAGTTTAGTACTGTAGCATTAACAAGTTGGGATCTCATAGGAATGCTCATTTTTGGTAGCTACTGATAATTTCATTAACCCAGGCAGCAATAAATTGGGGAAGGCCCTGAGCTGTTGTTTTTTTTTTTTTTCTTCAATTAAAAGGCTATATCATCAAATAATTTTAGTGGCACCTTGATACTAAGAAAATTGAATTCTTAGTTATTTCATACTTTTGAATGCTGGTAGAGACATTTCTACAGGAAGGTTGTCCGTTAAGACCAAGGATTGATGGCCTTCACGTAGTAATAAATATGGAGTCTACTGCGCAAACACAACTAGACCAGGAAATTTTAAACCAAGAAACCAAAGATCTCTGTAGATCATGACAGGTTGGCAGCAGGCTTGCTGGACTATTTGTGAGGAGCAGTTTAAGGATAACTGTATTGAAAGTACAGTTCTTTAAGATTTCAATCAAATAATTTGACTGCTCAAGGAGGAGGAGCCTGGAGCGCCGGAGGGGGACCCAAAAAAAGAGGATCAGGGCTGCTCTGTGCAAAGTCACTGCACAGAGCAGGTAAGTATAGACCTGTTTATTTTAGAAAAAAAACAAAACAAAGCTTTAGTGTCACTTTAATTATGTGTTAGACCAGTAAGCAGTGTATACATCTGTTTTACAGCATTTTAGGGCGTATTATTCGAGTAACTGAAGAAGTGGTGGCTTACAGAGACTGGATATCAAAGAAATGGGGGCAGAAAAATAGATCTGAACCAGTATACAATGGTAATACCTCTTTATTTTCTTTAGTTTATCCAAGTTTAGAATATAATTCGCAAAATAGGTATTGTCCATGTGATCCTTTTTCTGTTATGCTGTCTAACTAAAAAGCACAAAATTGTTTTAAAATGAGGTGCATTTGAAATCACAAGCATAGTAAACCTTTCACATTTTCCTTTTAATAGTGTAGCGCATATGTGGCTGGGACCTGATAAGCTAGCCGCACCACAATTCTTGCTGAATCAGCCAAAATTCGATTCATGGGTAACCTTGTCAGCACTACCTTAACTCAACAGTCTACTTAAAATCAACAGCTGGTTGAAAAATCGATGTCCTAACAGTGACTGCATCCCATCAAATGTAGTCACCTTTTGAGTGGCAAAACAACTGCACGTGGTGTGGCTGTCAGATACAATTGCCAGCAGTGGAGTATCCTCCATCTGTTACGGTGTAGCGTGGATGGGGAGATCAGAGTAATTTTCTCTTGCTCAGTCTGCAGACTTGCAAGAGAAATTTTATGTATATAGTTTGTTTTAGATAAGGGAAACCAACCTAGCACATGAGGGTACCAATACAGGGTTAACCACACAAGTTAAAATCTGCTTGTACAATCTCCTTTAGATCTGCTAGCAACTATGTGGTATAAGGACCTGCATAATTAGATACAAATTGTTTCTATAGTTTAATTAGGTCATTATATTACATTGTTCTGGTAATTCTACGGTAGATTGTAGTTAGATTGTACTTTCTGA
The DNA here is from genome assembly GCF_062004578.1 of Staurois parvus. Classification (NCBI taxonomy): domain Eukaryota; kingdom Metazoa; phylum Chordata; class Amphibia; order Anura; family Ranidae; genus Staurois; species Staurois parvus. The sequence continues at coordinate 3,559,618 of NW_028318272.1, forward strand.
TTGCAACACTAATAGCATAACCAGCAAAAGAATGATCAAAATGTTATAAATCTCTATTATGTAGAAAAACAAGAAAGAATGCAAATATTTCTAAGGGTCAGTGTCTTTTCAGATATATCATGTTCAAGAGAATATATTGATTGCTGAAACTGTTAGCAGAAATATGTCAGGTTTTCCTGGGTCGTATTGTCACCTGGAGGGCTTTTTAACATGTGTGTTTGATTATGAAGAATGCAGCAGTGCTCATTAACACTCCTATGGCATTTGTGATGTGTTTGTGACTCGTTTTTGTTGTGTTTATGAAGTGTTAAAAACTCTTCAAGAATGCTCAATAAATTCCCTCTAGAAAAGCAACACTTCCATGGGCATTAATATAGAGGAAATTATCTAATTTGATATGTTGATTTAGGGTTTATTACAATAATTATATATAATAAACAAAAGGCAGCCATGTAATCATACTCACTCTTGCTCTCCTGCTCCCTGGACATCCGTTTTTCCCAGTCTAAGGATAATATCCACTTGGTGACATGTTGCCAGATCTTTTTTTTTTTGTCATAATAGTTTGGGATACTTGTATCGTTTAATAGTATATTTAAAATAGCATGTAATATACTCACATTAAAATCACTATATATCGCCGTAAGCATGCACAGAGCGTCGGTGAACCTACTCTTTCAAAAACAGTAGTTATCTAGTGTATCTGACGAGCGTGATGTTGGTTTCCACCTTACACGTTACGCCCTAGGCACAGCTTCAGCATGTATATTTGTGTTGAAACACATGCCGTTTGTTTATAGTGTGTAAATAATAACATTCTTATGCCCCGTACACCCTAAAAGAAAATCGTACGAAAATTTTCGTGCGAGGACCGATCGTCCGATAATCGGATCGTTAGTACACAGCTTTTGAGAGCCGATCACGACAATTCGTACGACAATATCTTAAGGGACAAGCGCAAAACTTTTTCTCATACGATACCAGATCGTACGATTTTCGTTTAATCAGTACAGTAGTCTGAAAATACAATACAAATACAACGCAATACATGACATCACTTTCGAAATGCTTTTCTTTCATACGAGAATTTTCGTATCTTTAGTAATCTTTTCACTTTCGATGTGAGACTAGCAGGCAAAAAAAAACGGCCGATCGTTTGTCCAATATTCTCATCGTGTGTACAGGGCATTAGGTTTAGGGAGTCTCAATTTTAGCACTGAAAAGCTATCTTTATATTTATCCTGCAAGGAAGATGTCACTGCACATCACCAATCTTAAGTGGCTGACCGCAAAGTAGGTTTTTTTTGCGTGTGCATACTGTGTTGTGGTTTTTTTTTTTTAACATTGTAATATTCATATATAGTTGTGTTGAACAATGTTGATTTGTTTAAAAATTTGAAGAATGTTTTTAGCTTTAGGGAGTCTCCCTTCTGGCAATGTGCAATCTTTATATTCGCATAAAAATAGTGCAGCGCTGAAAATAATGACAAAATGACAAAAAAAGTAGTCCACTAAAAGTCTATGTCATATAAACGTATCCAGTGTCAGATGTGGATTCAGAATAGGTGATCCGTGTGGAAATGGCTGGAAAACGCACTCACCAGAAGTAAGACACATAAACGCAGTGTGTATATAAAGCTCATGGATCTTCAATCCAGAGGGAAGTAAAGCTGATCCGGTTACAGGAATGGTGGATCCCTCCTCCGCAGATGCAGCAACAGATCTTCCTTAACACGATTAGATGTAGAATTCCAAGACCAGGGTTCTGCAAGCAAAAGCTCCTCAAGGGAGTTTTAGGGAAGGACACCCATAGTGAAGTAGGTAATAAAAGGCAGCTTTATTCACAATAATGATATCCAATTCAAAGCAGGCAGGTATCATACAGATGTGTCAGCAAGACAACTAACCCTGGTACTTTGAATAGTGGCCGCCGGGCCTCCACGTGGCATGGCGGCGTAGCGTCTCGACGTCCAGGCTCCTCCTTACGCGTTACGTGCGCACGCACATCTTCAGAGGTATGGAACCATTCCATACCTCTGGAGATGTGCGTGCGCACGTAACGCGTAAGGAGGAGCCTGGACGTCGAGACGCTACGCCGCCGGTGCCACGTGGAGGCCCGGCGGCCACTATTCAAAGTACCAGGGTTAGTTGTCTTGCTGACACATCTGTATGATACTTGCCTGCTTTGAATTGGATATCATTATTGTGAATAAAGCTGCCTTTTATTACCTACTTCACTATGGGTGTCCTTCCCTAAAACTCCCTTGAGGAGCTTTTGCTTGCAGAACCTTGGTCTTGGAATTCTACATCTAATCGTGTTAAGGAAGATCTGTTGCTGCATCTGCGGAGGAGGGATCCACCATTCCTGTAACCGGATCAGCTTTACTTCCCTCTGGATTGAAGATCCATGAGCTTTATATACACACTGCGTTTATGTGTCTTACTTCTGGTGAGTGTGTTTTCCAGCCATTTCCACACGGATCACCTATTCTGAATCCACATCTGACACTGGATACGTTTATATGACATAGACTTTTAGTGGACTACTTTTTTTGTCATTTTGTCATTATTTTCAGCGCTGCACTATTTTTATGCTATTGCTTTTAAGTGTTATTGGTTGCTTAGAGTGCCTAGCCGCTTTCAGGATTAGCGCTCACTGCTATTTTTTCTTAATCTTTATATTCATTTGGTGTATTTGGATTTTTTTGTGGATTACTCCTTGTGTTCAGCTGCTTAGTATATATAACAATAATTTTTTTTGGCTGTGCAGGGACACATTATAATTTTGACATTTCCTACCTGGCACTGTCAGTATTGCTGGTTGGTTGATGTTTTTGCCCGCACGCAGGAGTAAATGGAGTTACCACACGGTTGTTCTTTACTCAGAAGTGACTGGAGCTGCTCTGTCCTTGTTCTTTATTATTTCCCACTGTGTTTTGGGATACAGGAACCTCTACTGTCTTTGTCCCAAAGCCCAGCTAATACTTCATAAATGCTTCACTAACACATCGTAAAAGCTCTGTGTGCTGTTCTTAGACATCACCATTGAAATCAATGGAGGCAGTTGATAAGCATTGATGACTCATGAAAGCATCATGCTGCTTAAATTTTAAAATGTCGCAACACAACTCTGCATTCTTTAAAGAGTGTTTATAAGGCTTTAGAAATATAGAATAAATGCTGCATAAACATGATATTAACACATGTGTGAACGTGCCCTTAGAAGCGAGGGAAAGCAACTAGTCTGTTTTAATAGGTTTTCTGGTAAGGCAAGGTTGAACCATTGGTCTTGACTTATACTGAACTGACGTGTAAATAAATATTTTGATCTTGTAGATTTATCAGAGCCTTATTTATGGGTTGTTGTCTCTTAAGTTTAGAACATTGTGGATTCTGAATCTTTTTTTTTTTTTATTTTTTTTTTATTTTGCATTTAATCATGTCTAGGAAATGATGTTACCTTAATAGTGGATGTTCATCATTTAGACAAGTGTAACAACAATGTGTCTGGTCAGAATACTCCGCTTGGACAAGTCAAGAATAAAACCTCTGATGCTCTTGGCAAACACTCCTCCAATTCATCTGGTCCTTTGTCTTCCTCTTCTTCCACACTATCCAGCTCTAGTGATGTGGTAAGTCATGCAACATTTGATTGGGTCTTGGCGACCTATGTTGTGTATGTGCATGGTAGTTGATCAAATATATGTTGGTACATTACTATTAAATTTAGTTCTCTGCAGCTAAAGGTGATTAATACATTCAAGCCTTTACTGAGAGCATGAAGCATTAGCCTTTGTCAGTACTGAGAAATATATTTTGCTGATCAGACCCATATTTCCTTTAAAAGGGGTTTCCACTTTCAAAAAGCTTTATTTATATTGACCAAAAAGGGTAACATTTTTAGATCTCAAACCATCTCCCAAACAATTGCTGCATAGACTGTTATAAAGCTGTGGATTACAGTGACATTTGGTACAGTTTGCTTTACTCTCTGATTCAGTCAGTCATTTTCCAGTCTTTTCTTGCAAGCTGGCTGTATATATGATCATTGCCCATTAATAGCATCTGGTAGCTTCACTTCCTGCCTCCATGAAACGTACACATGTACTTTTTGAACCAAGCATGTGTCTGTATGTCCTAACTGGCTAATAGGCAAGCCCCAAGGTAGCCAGATCCTACTTCTATGTCTGACCGCCGTCTAATGGCAGTTAATGGCAAAAAGCAGACTTCTTATAGTAAACGTGTTTTTGTCATCTGATTCGAAAACTGGTAATTTTTCATCTATTGCTAAAGTGGCAGAAATCTTGCAAAAAAACAGACACAGAGAAATCTATCATGACACCAGACCCTGCAATTACTTCATCCTTGCTGTTGAAGTTGGATAGTTGTGTTTGTCCCATGAGACTTGTTTTTTTTTCTTTCATTCAAGTGCAGCAACTGAGACCTACCTTCACAGATAGTTTTGAGATGGATAGAATATTTTATGTACTAGCTAGAGCTTCTGGCAATTCGAAGTTTTTTTGTTTTCACTCTGGGAAACCTCTGTGGGTGGGGTACCAGTATTCTCCTAATAGTCAAAAGTGATGCTGTCCTGGAGTGCATCCTTTACAGGGTGTATCTGTCTAGTGAAACTAATTTTAATGGCCAGTAGCTCATAATTTCCTAATAAGTGAATATGGCTTGGTTAAATAATTTGATGGATAATACATTGCTTAATTTTTGGGAAACTGGGTAAACTGACCAGTTAATGTCTTACTGGTTTGTATGGCTAGCCTAAAACAAACGTAACTATATCTGAGCACCACAAACCGAAACCGCTATTTTAATTTGTTTTCAATATTCAAAGCAAACTTACCCATCCATGTATCCAGGCCTTTCTTTGTTGAGAAATCACTTGAAAAAAAACACCCCCTAGCATTTCCAACTGCAGCCATCTTGAGTAAGGGCTGATTATTCATGTAGCATCTTTTCCTGGAATCCATTTGTCCTCCACACCCTTCCTCCTGCAGGCTCAGACATGTAGGCAGGGTAGTGTGCTTTGCTGAGACAGCCCCTCCTCGAGATTAAAGGAAATAAAAATGCTTATGAAGACTCCTGGGATTTATGTCGTCATCTTTGGCCTAGGCCAGAAACCAGGAAATGACTAAAGAAATGTAACATGGTTTCCTTTGAGACATGTTCATGTCTTCTTGGGAAGGGTCAGGGACTTTTTAAAATGCAAAAGTCAGCTTTTTATGCTGCAACCGAGTTCAATGGAGATGCTGCTGAAATGCATGTAGTTAATTTTTGCCTTTAGTTATACTTTAAATCCAGAAGTAAACATTTATTATAGTACAGTTTACCAATTTTTTTTAGATGTGATGGCTGTTTTTTTTTTTTAACCAATGACTGGGGTCCTTGCAACGATTAGCTTTGTTATGCGACCCTTTTATCAAAAGGAAAAAAAACTTGTTACTGTAACTGCTTAAAAAGTGCTCGCTGGAGTTGAGCTTTGATTTTTGTTAGATGAACTAGCAGATTTAGATTCAATAACGCTCCCCTTTCCCTAGATTAACAATGCTTCTGTCCAAAGGTTGCCCCTGTGCTGCTTCATTCAGAATAGAGGCATGCTAATACAGGAGGTTTTACTGGCCAGATCATCATGTGGAAAGGGGGGGGGGAAAGCCTAAAAGAAAAATTCCACTACGTCATCTAATGATTGGCAAGCTGCAATTATTACATTACGTTTTTGGTTTTACGTTTATTAGTGCTTTAAATAACTTTAATTTGCAAGGCATGCCTGTGGCAGCTACAATTTTTGGTACCTGGGCTGATATATTTATCTATACTAACATCTCGGCACCAGGGAAACTTTTTTTTTTTTTTTCCAAATTTTAGAAATAAGGAAAGTTATTTTGTAGCCCATCTGTTTAAAATCCTTTTCAGTCTTAGCTAGTCTGGCCATAGATCATAGGAACCAGGCAATTATTGATGAGCTTCTAATGACCAGAAATCTGGAAGCATTTACATGGCGTTAATAAAAATTGCTGGTAAGAAATGGACTATTGTTCAGAACAAAAACCTAAGCTGGCCATACACGAATTGAAGTTTGGCCAGTTCAGCCGTGTCTGGCTGTCTGTGCTTGTGCTTTTGATCAACTTCTGTCAAAGGGACATGCTAGAAATGTTTTGTCCCGGCAGGATTGTTTTCTCATTTGCTTGGCTATGAATAAGTTTTCTTACCGAAGCACGTAAGCTGCTGTAATTTGCACTGTACCCTTTATTAATAAAGTATATTTATCTGGCGGACGAGTTGCCTGATCTTCATCTCATACTTTAGTTGCTTCATTCATCTTATTGTGGATGGATGGGGGACATCTAGATGAATGGGAAAAAAAAAATCTAACAATCTATGGCTAGCTTTAGTAAATATACTGTAGATCCCCAATTGCTGTAACTTTGCTTTTTTTTGTACCGTAAATTGCCTGAATATACCTGCATCCTCAGATTTATTGGATAGCTAATACAGCCAGGCCCGCTGTAAGGAAAAAAAAAAAAAATCCTTTTTTTTAAGAATTGGATTAATAGATTTTCTCTTTTTTTTTTTTTTTTTTTTTTTTTTTTTTTTCTTTTTTTTCCCAAATTCTCTTGAAAATGAGAGCATATTTTACACAAGTTGTTTTCAGAAGGACAATAATTCTTGTGCTTCAGGGTGGGAGGTCAAAGTCCGTCTAGAAAGTTTAGAAGGGTTTGTCAAACTTAAGTCTCCTGAGTTTAGAAAGTTCTTGCTTGAGGCAAGATTTAGTTAACTATTGCACAGATTTGACTATACCTTTTGCAAATTACCAGTGCCTGAATATACAGTCCTGTAAAGATCCTGTTTAAGGTCTTAAAGTGCTATTATATATTTTGTATGTGCTGCGTATTGTTCCAGCCTGATGGTTTCATCTCTTAAGGGGTGTCTTGGGGCTACATAGGAAAATGCATGTTATTTCTTTAATGGCATTTCCATGACATAATCATGTATTACCCTCTCCTAGCCTCATTATTTAACTTGGTTTAAGCATTGCATTTTAGCAGTTCTTCTTTAGTTATGTTATTTGGAATACACATGGTAGAATGTGGTGGCTCTTGTTTTCCTATCCTTTGACTGAGAGGAGATTACTGTGGTGCTGTTGTGGAGATTTACAGAATAAGGATAATCTGTGGTCAAGTTTTTTTTTTTATTCAAGTTTTCAGCTATATGTGAGGAGTAAACACATCAGATGCCTGTCCTATTCCTTAAAAAAAAATTGTAAGTCTAAAGGAATAATCAAATCTAAAAGATCCTTTTTGAAAGTGGTTACCCCTTTTTAAGGTTTTTTGCAAATTTCAAAATGGTAGTCGAGTGTCATATTGCATGTTATGGCAGTTAAGGTTGTGTACTATAAGGGCTGCTGCATAACCAGCAGTGTCAAATTTCCTTGCATGATACACCACGTGTCTCCCGTAGAAGAAAGTCATTAAACGTCTATGCATTCAGGACTCAGACGGAACCCCATTCAAGACATCAAAGCAGCCAAGTTGTCGGCAAGCAAACGATAGTCGTATGGGCCCTCAGGAATCCTGCACCAGCTCAACACAAACCATCAGCAAATCACAACCTAACCAGAGCATTAGTTCTTCAAACAGCAACAACAAATCTCAGGTATGTTGAATAACATCACTTAACAAGAGACATTCATTTTTATTTTTTTCAGGTGTACTGATCTGGAATTTTTATGTTTGGTATTGTTCAACATGAATTTCTATTTTAAATTAAAATCTTGGGGCCGTTCCAAATTTTAAAGTGCATCTAAACCCAAGAACTAAACTGAATTTCAGCTTGCGCTTTCATAGATGTTGCGGCTGCATTAGCTTTTCTTTCCTTCTTCTTTTTTTTTTTTTTTTTTTCGTTTAACCCCCAAAACCCCCACAATGATAATGCTACCAGTAACCTTTTGTCCTACGATAACACTCGCTCGCAATATTGTATCTATGGAGGAGAGTGGCCTTATTAATCTAGAACAGGAGTCTCCAAAGTTTTTCAGTACTAGGGGCACATCGTAGGCTGCAAAAATCAGTTTAATAAATGAAATTGTTCCTAAACCCAGGACACTGCATTCACTATATCTGGTCTCCCACAGTACACAGAACATGGAAATGCAATTATAAAGGCTGTTTTCTCATCAGCAGTTATAGCAGTTTTGTGACTTCTATCAGTGTCCAGCAGAGCACTGGTTAAAACTTGTAGGAGTAGTTGTTGTTCTCCCGATTGTCTTATGAGGCTGCATAACCCTGTCCCTCTGCCTGGACCGTGCTGATCGGCCCTGTGCTGATCACGTGCACTCTCCCAAGGAAAAAAAACTCTAGCAATACACACCAAACTGAGCATGTGCAGCTAGCCCCCAAGGCTCTGTTCGATCAGCAGATGGCTGAAGGGGTAGAAGGGGAGGCTCAGAGAAGACAGGATCAAACATCCTTTTTATACAATGCGGAATATTAGCCCCTTAGGCTCCACAGTGAGTGTAAGAAGCATGCTTCACTGCATATACAGACTGATTTTACTTTTGTGGGTTTAGTAACACTTTAATTAATAAAATGTGAACACATTTGTTTGTTAGCATAGTATGATTCAGAACAGAGAACTTCAGTAAAACAAGCAAATGCATCCCAAATACAGCTGAGGCATTAATAAAGGTTGCTTCCCCCCCCAACTGTTTGGAGACCCCCTGATCTAGAACAGTGTTGTTTTGGGGGTTACAGAGCCCCCCCCCCCCCTTTCTACATAATGTTGGGGGTGCCTTACAAGACTTCTGACAGGATCCCTGTAGCTTACAAGACTTCTGACAGGATCTGCATTATTTTTTTTTTTTAACTTATTGAATTGACAAAACCCTTTTTAATCGTATATTTAAACTATATAGGAAACCTTTTTATCCTAATCGTTCAGTACATGATACAGGACTGGTATTCATAGACCATGGGTTATATAGAGGCTAACCTGCAGATTATTGGACATTGGCAGATATCTTTGCAAGGTCCCCTCCTGCTGCACTTATATAATACCACCCAGACCTGTGTCCTTAACTGAAGAAACTCTTCTTTTTACAGTTGTATTTTTTCTTCTTTCATTTGAACTATTCCTTTTCTCTTCTTCTGACACTTCTGTCAACTTCTGACTGCTTATTGCCCTAGGATGTCTAGCAATTCCAGATCAGTACTCCTTGTTGGACATAGACGTGTGATGATGACGACATGGTCTCCAGACACACTTTGACTGATGCACTTTTACCCACCGAAATTGCTGAAAAATACACACAGCACAATTTATCTCCTTCTTCCTCCTACAAAGATACAGTAACATGAACTTGGTAAGTGCCTGGGTTATAGTTGCTCCTGCATCCTGGACATGCAAACCCTATTCCTTCTGCAACTCTTTTGTGAGTACCCAACTTGGATCACAGGTACAAGGGACCATGGGCAAAAGGGCAAATGGCCTATAGGAAACCCAGAATGCTGCAGAGTGTTAAATTTATTTCCCGGAGCAATGTCCTATTGTGACATCGCTCCCTTCTTCTGATACTAGCTCCATCTCAGGCACCCATCATGCAGCCTATCTAACAAAAGCAGATTTCTCTGCCACTATGTGTGAATTCTTCGCAAAACTTTCAGCACCACTAGAACCAATACTGCTACCCAAGCCTTGTGAGTGGGAGGTAGTTTGATGGCATTTGCGCCAGTCTGATCGAGACATCCCTGACCTCTTTGTACCTTTTTTGAAATGACATATTGGACCAAGTAGATTTTTACTCTCCACCCCACATCACTTACTGCCCTCCAATTTGTCAACATCTGCTGAAAAACAAGCAGATTTAATGGCCACCTTGCGCTAACTTAATTCAGTTTGCGTGGTTGTACTAGCCTCTCCAAAGTCAGACTCCAGTGTATTTATTCAAACCTATTCACAGTCTCCAAACCAAATGGGGCCGTTCACCCCATATTGGACCTAAAATCTCTAACTGGATTTCTTTGGGTACCAAATTTCCATATGGAATCAGCAAGATCTGACATTTTGCTTTTCTCAGACAAGGTGCATTTCTGTCATCAGTAGACATACAAGATGCCTATTCATCATCCCCTCACATGAATCCTTTTAGTTTTGCTTACAAATTTGTAGCACTACCATTTGAGCTTTCCCCTCCTCCCTAAGTGCTTGCTCTGCTTCTTGCTCTTCTGTGGTCTCAGGGCAATTCATGTCACATGGTATTTAGATGACTGTCCTCTAAAGGGCTTCTCAGCCATGACCCCGTTTGACAATGTCTAAAGGACGATTATGTTTCTTTAAACCTTCATCTGGTTAATCAGCTTTCCAAAGTCTGCCTTTTACACCATTTGAAGCACCAGGTTCTAATCCTGCACAAAGACCACGTTAAACTTTTCCTTCCTCCAAAAAAACACACGTGGACCCTCAGATTCAAAAGGCACCTTCAGTTTGCTTCTGTATGAGTGTTTGGGGCCTAATGGTAGCCACCTTCAAGGCAGTTTCATTTGTCCAGTTTTATTCCACGTTGCTTCAACTTAACACCCCTGGGTCATTGAACAAACTGATCCACTCTCTAGATCTTGCTGTGCGTGTGTCCAGACAGACCGTGCCCTCTGGCATGGTGAATCTCCAGCTCTGCCCTGGAGTCTGAAAAGTCATTCCTTCCCATGCCCTGAAAGTTTGTTCAACAAACTGAACAGATTTGTAGCCAAGACCAGGGATCCTCTCACCTTCGCAATAGATTCCCTGGTGATTTCCTTAGGCTTGATTCAGACTGGTATATGCCTCCCATTTGATAAAAATTCTCCCTCACCTGTTGAACAAGATAGAGGAAGAAAAAGGATTCAAATTTTCTCATTGCTCTGAATTGTCCTTGAAAGACATGGCGCACAGACATACTCGGACACCTCGTGGATGAGCCTTGAACTGTTTCACAGCGACCAGGCCCCCTATCTTATCCTGCTTCTCAGTCCCTGACTTAAATGACATGGCTATGTGAAACCCAGGTCCTGCAGGATAGAGATGTCACTGATTGTTATCTCCACCTTACACAGAGCATGAAAATCTGTCTCCTGTGAGACCTACTATCACACATGGAAGGCTTTGCATGATGTGAGTACAGGAAGCTGACTCCTAGTGAATACTCTTCAAATTTCAACCAGTGTCTTGCCCCGAGTACCCTCAAGGGACAGGTTTCTGACCTATCCATTTTCTTCCAGAAACCTCTTGCTTTGTAATCCTTAAGACTTTCATAGGAATTTTTTCATTTTCAACCCCCCATTCAGCCCCATGTCTTCTTGGGATCTTAGCCTGGTAATCTGTTGCAAAGATCCCCCTTTTGAGCAGATTAAATAATTCTATTTGGAAGACTTAAACATGTAAATTTGACTTCCTGGTGCTCATTATGCCTGTTATGCACATTGCTGAGCTCTTTCTTTTAAATTGTATTCTTTCATATTTTACACAGGAGCAAGGTGGTCTTCAGACCAAGACCTTCCTTTATACCCTCAGTGGTCTCTCCCTCTCACCTTAATGAGAATATTTCCCTCCTACACTGCTTGGAAATGGTCAGGGCTGTCAGGGTGTACCTGGCAGCCACCTCTTCTAATAAAAAAACTGAATCCATTTTTGTCTTACCTGCAGGCCCTCGTAGAGGACATCCTGTTTCCCCACTCCACTATTGCCAGGTGGATCAGACAACAAGGGTTCCTCCCTTCTCTATCAGAGTTCATTCCGCCATGTCTGTCTCTTGGGCTTTCCAGCACCAAGCATCAGAATCCCAGATTTGCAAGGACAACACCTGTCTCTTCGTTCACACATTCTTCAGGCTATACCAGGTGGATGTTCCGGTCATGGCTGATGCAAGCTTCGGCTGCAAGGTGCTTCATTGTTGCCTATCCTTCAGTTTTCCTTGGGGATGTCCCATGGTCTATGAATATATTACCTATGTTCTGTACTATAGAATTAAAATTAATAGAATTTTTTAAACTGCCTTTAAATTCCTCATTTTTGAGTACAGTGAAGAACACAGCACTCCCATCTTTTGTGGGCTCACTCCTTATTGTTTGCATAAACACTAGAGTCTCTCAGAGTGGGTGTCCAATTACCTGAAGGTATCCCGTATGCAATGTATAATCTGGGAGTAGAAGTCTGGTGTCCTGTGATGTACTCCAGCATAAGGAATATATAGGTAAGTCAAAATTCCAATTTTTGGATCGTGCATGGAAAGATTAGAACCCATCTCATGTTCTATTTAATAGGGATGCACCGAAATTTCTGCCACCGAAACATATCTGCCGAAAATAGCCGATAGGAAAAATTTTTCCGATACACGGGACTGTGTGTACTGCAGATGTGAGAGGGGGGTGGCGGAGAAAGGCAGGAGAAGGAAGAGTGCATACAGTGACTGGTTGTCACTATATGTCAGTGCCGGTTCTTAATTGTAATTACCAGCTTTTTTTTTTTTTTTCCACTATAGCTCAGAGAATCGGCTGTCACTTTCCCCTCAGCTAAAAGAAACGGTTTCCTTTTAGTTTCTTTCCCGAGATAAAAGACAGTTTCCTTTAGCTCCGGGGAAAGTGACCGCTAATTCTGTGAGCTATAGTGAAGGAAAAAAACCCGGCAATTGCATTTAAAAATTGGCACTGACATATTGTGACAGCCAGTGCTACCTCACTGTATACACTGCTCCTCTCCTGCCCCCTCCTTGCACACACTGTCCTCTGTGATAGCAATAAAATCATAAGTTAAAAAAAAAATATACATGAAAGTAGAAAAAAATTAATTGTAGCCTCACATACGCAGACATTTCGGGTTTGGTTTTCGGCCACATGCATTCTGAATTTTTGGTATCGATTTTGGCATCAGTATTTTCATTTCAGTTCACCACTACTATTTTACAGTGGGATGTCCCTGAATTTTGTGTCCAGTTGCAGAAATACTACTTTGTGCACAGTTGCGTTTCACACAAATGTGTGATTTAAGTACCAGGTCATGCTGTTTGAAGAACGTGTAACCTAGGGCTTATTCACATAGCTATTTAGAGCAGTGGTCTCCAAACTATGGCCCTCCAGGTGTTGAACTGCCAAAGGTAGAGGCATGATGGGACTTGATTTAGAGCATAAAGCATTAAAAAGTGGCCTATTTGTTGGAAATCACAGGTGGATGCAGCCAGCAAGACTGTTTATGAAATTGCACACTAAGTAATTACATGGTGTTTTGGGAGGAAAGGTGAGTGGCACTGGACTTAAACTGTCTGTGTTCAGGGCTGCTCATCTTCCCCTAACTACATGTAATCGCTTTGCATGTGAATAGCTGTGGTTTCCTTTCTGCCTGTCATTGGATTGTACAGGCTTGCATCTATCGGGTACACATCTGTTGTCCCAGCTCCACAAATAGGCTCATTCTTGCTGACATATAGCCTTAAATTGCTGCCTGAACAGCCCTAAGGCTCCATTTCTCATTAAAACCATCAAGTTACGGGAGTGAGCAGACTTAGTTTTTCCTGAATGAGAAGCATGTGGGATGTTCAGTGTGTAAGCACAATTTTTTTTGTCAAACCCCATTAAGCCGGTTTTCTTCAAGATTAAAATGTTGATATTTTTTTCTATTTATTTGTAAAAATAGAACTTTAGTGAAAAAAATGTGCAGGCATTTTCTTTGTTCCATTTTTTTCCAAGGCCTCATTCACACAGGCAATTTGGCCCGTCTGTAAAATCCTGGTGCTTTCAGGTGCAGAAGATGCATAGGTGTAGCATCCACCTGCTATACTGAGCAGTACTTGGATTTGCAATATATGTTAAAATATAACTACAGGCAGTAGTAGTAGTGGGTGGGAGGTAGGAGCATAGATGATGCAGGGTGTGTGCTAATGAGGTCAGCTGGTAAACGCCTTCCTGTGTCATGACCTAACGTCTGCAGGAAAAAGGAAGAAGTAATGGAAAAGCTTTTTTGTACAGCCATCTGGACCCTGACATAAAGATGGGTAGAAAAAATGGAAAGTTTTTTTGAATTTTTGCAAAAGTACATTAATGCTATATTGGTACATAGGGGAACTGGAATTTAGATGAAAAAAAAATAATAAAAAGGTGAACTTCTCCTTTTAAACACTTGACCTGTTTTGCAGGGAAGCAAAAACCGGCACATCGCCACAGTCAAGACAGAGCTCTGTGTTTACAATCACAGAGCTTTCTCCTGTGATCCGCTCTGCCGATCGGTGGGTCCCAGTCATAAATCGTTGGCCGGGACCCGCTGGTTGTCTTGTGCTGTGGCGAAGCACAGCATGGTGATGTGCGTGCACCCGCCCGCCTCCTGCCTGGAAGAGCCAGATCACGTATCCGATACATGATCCAATGGACAGTGGGCGCCCTGCAGCAGTATATCTGTGTGGGGTGGTCCGCAATTGGTTTGAAAAAAAAAAAACTCCAGTGCTCTTGGCAGGAAAAAAGACGCAAATTGTGAAAAAAATTTTGTGCTAGCATTAAGGAGCATTTAGCATTTTTGTTTTATTTTATTTTTATTTTGTGCCTCAACGTTGAGCTTAAAAAAATTCTAGACTACCTAATGTGCATGGATACATGGGATAGCTTTATTTGCTTCTACAGGCAAAACACCAAGCTCCTCCAGGAGCATCTTTTGTTTTGTTTTTTTTAGGCCAATGTGCATGGAGTCTTGAGAAACATTATCTAAGCCTAAGTCAGAAACCCTGCCTGTTTTGCATAAGTTGTAAGAAATATTTGCTTTAGAAGTATGGTTTGTCAGAAAAGAGCCATGGCTCCCAATTATCAGTTTCTTCATATCACAGAATCATAAAAATGAAGATGAGAATAGTGTCCTAGTAGGATAGTCCTTGCCTAGTAATTTCTACTTTTTGTTTAGTTCGAAGCTGGCTTCCAAAATGTCAACACGCACCAGAACCTGGAAGAAAAACAGACGTTTAGGAAGTTTGAAACTTGTAGATAAGAGTAGGTGCTGGTGAATTTCAGATTGTTTGGTTTAGAAGGGACAATCTATGATCAAGGGTGTATGATCCATACCTTGATATACAACCCCTATTGCTCAGGGCTTAATTTTACGCCCCAGAAGATACTAGAAGGATATACTCCTGCAGTCTGTTGTCCCTCGGTAATGAATTGTCCGGCACAAAGAAATATATTTTATATATCTTTTACATATTGCAAACCGCTTAATTAAATACAAAGGAGGGTCCTTTTTTTTAGGCCACATTTGCACAGGCATATCTGATTCCTTGCTGCTTTTTCTGACAGATGTGAGCAGATAGCTGAGCCTGTACACTCAATGACAGGCTGTTGGTGGCCACAGATATTCATTGCTATTTGCACAACCAGTGGTTACCTGTGGTGATCGCAGTGGGATGCACTTCTTGTGCAGTGAGTCGACAACCTGTCATTGATGTGTGTGTGCATGGAAGCTGCAGTTTGCAGTTAGACTTTCACACCAGTAGATTCCTGCCGCAGCAATTCGCACTGTAGCAAAATGCCCATGTGAATGTAGCCTTCTAGTGTCTGTACACCCAGGCAGCTAAAAAGCAAGCTATCTATCCAGCACATTATTAGAAAGCCAAGCGTCCCTTAGCAGCTTGTGCCATGTTGCTCCCTGTAATGTGAATTTGTGGATTCAAGATTTTTTTTCAATTTAAAAACACAATTTGCTTTCATTTAAAAACAATTATAATTTCCTTTTTAGCTTTGCCACCCTTGTATATGAAGGATAAACCTGGGCACAGTGTATAGTAAACATACTTTAAGTTAATTGGTAGGAACTGTATAATTATAGAGGAATTGTGCATCTTCAACTATGACTGATGATTTTGTGGTATCTGTCATTCTTGAAGAGTGTGACTTCTAATGTGCAGTCATAATTTAACATTTTCTTGTATTTGGCAAGAAATAACAAATGCAGAGCGTCTGTAGAGTATGGGTGGGATAGAAGTGTGTTTATACAGGTGAATGGACCTGTCATAGGTTGAAAAACATTCTTTCAATCCTTTGCTCTGATTGCTTCCCTGCTTTCTCCTCTGTGCAGCCATTTAATATACAAACCCCTGTCTTCTAGAGAGAGCAGGCATTCTAGAGCAGAACAGGGATCTGTGGGTTTGGAGAAGACCAAAAGAGAAGGGCAGGGAAGGTAGGAACTGTATTTGTATTTTATTTTTGAAGTGTGGAAGGGTAATGTTAATTCCTTTTTGCCCTTTCCTTATATTGCACATAACCATTGCAGCTTTAAGGAAGCTATACAGTGAAGAACAGAAGCATTTGAACACCCTGCGATTTTGCAAGTTCTCCCACTTAGAAATCATGGAGGGGGTCTGAAATTCACATTGTAGGTGCATTCCCACTCTGAGAGACCGAATTAAAAAAATAAATAAAATTCAGGAAATCACATTGTATGATTTTTAAAGAATGTATTTGTCTTGCACTGCTGAACTTAAGTATTTGAACACCTGAGAAAATCAGTGTTAATATTTGGTACAGAACCCTTTGTTTGCAATTACAGAGGTCAAACGTTTCTTGTAGTTCTTGACCAGGTTTGCACACACTGCAACAGGGATTTTGGCCCACTCCTCCACACAGATCTCCTCTAGATCTGTCAGGTTTCAGGGCTGTCGTTGAGTAACACGGAGTTTCAGCTCCCTTCAAAGATGTTCTATTGGATTTAGGTCTGGAGACTGGCTAGGCCACTCCAGAACCTTGATATGCTTCTTACGGAGCCACTCCTTGGTTATCCTGGCTGTTTGCTTCGGGTCGTTGTCATTTTGGAAGACCCAGCCACGACCCATCTTCAATGCTCTGACTGAGGGAAAGAAGTTGTTGCTCACAATCTCACAATAAATGGCCCCATTCATCCTCTCCTTAATACAGTGCAGTCATCCTGTCCCCTTTGCAGAAAAGCACCTCCAAAGCATGATGTTACCACCCCCATGCTTCACAGCAGGGATGATATTCTTGGGATGCAACTCATCCTCCTTTTTCCTCCAAACACGACAAGTGAAGTTTGGACCAAAAAGTTCTACTTTGGTTTCATCTGATCACATGACGTTCTCCCATGCCTCCTCTGGATCATCCATATGGTCATTGGCCAACTTCAGAAGGGCCTGGACATGTGATGACTTGAGCAGGGGAACCTTCTGTGCAATGCATGATTTGAAACCATGATGGCGTAGTGTTCTACCGACAGTGACCTTTGAAACTGTGGTCCCAGCTCTCTTCATGTCATTGACCAACTCCTCCCTTGTAGTTCTGGGCTGATTCCTCACCTTTCTTATCATCAGTGATACCCCACGAGGTGAGATCTTGCATGGAGCCCCAGTCCGAGGGAGACTGACAGTCGCCTTTAGCCTCTTCCATTTTCTAACAATTGCTCCAACAGTTGATTTAATTTTCACCAAGCTGCTTGGCAATTGCCCCATAGCCCTTTCCAGCCTTGTGGAGGTCCACAATTTTGTCTCTGGTTTTTTTTTGACAGCTCTGTAGTCTTGCCCATGGTAGTAGTTGGCGTCTGACTGTGGGGTGGACAGGTGTCTTTAAAGAGCTCAGACAGGTGCTACTAAGTTAGATTAATGAGTCGAGTAGAGGTGGACTTTTTAAAGGCACAGTAACAGGTCTTTGAGAGCCACAATTCTTGCTGTTTCTTAGGTGTTCAAATACTTATGTTCAGCATTGCAAGACAAATAAATTATTTTAAAAATACAATGTGATTTCCTGAAATTTTTTTTTTTAATGCTGTCTCTGAGTGGGAATGCACCTACAATGTGAATTTCAGACCCCTCCATGATTTCTAAGTGGGAAAACTTGCAAAATCGCAGGGTGTTCAAATACTTCTGTTCCTCACTGTATTTGGAGAGTTGTGGTGTGACAGCCAAACGTGTTCAGTATTCAGAACAGTGCCAGTGCTATTTGGCTCCCATAGTCTTGCCTAAAGTAGCTTTTTGCAGATAGTGTAGGGGGCTTGTTAACCCCCTTGTGATAGAAAATAAAGATAAAAAAACTGTAATAAAAATAATGAATGATAAAAAAAAAATGTAAAAAGTCACTTGCAAACATGCAAACGTGTAGATTGTGCATGTTTATCTAACAGCAACTGAGACGCAAATATGAAGTATTACTGCAAACTGGGTGAGAGCAATAATTCTAGGGCCATTAATAACTGAGAAACTGTAAAGGCTTTTAAAGTGTCACTGTTAGGTCCATATATATTTGGACACAGGCACAATTTTAGTTTTTTTCAGGTATTTACCAAAACCTATTCAAGCTATAGTTATATAATGGATATGGGCTGAAAGTGCACACTGTCAGGTTTATTTTGAGGGTATGCACATCCAAATTGGAGGAAGGGTTTAGGAACTTCAGCTCTTAAGAGTAGCCACCCCCCCTTTTTCAAGGCACCAAAAGTAATTGGACAATTGAATATAATCATAAATAAAATGTTCATTTGTAATATTTTATTGAGAATCCTTTACTGGCAATGACTGCCTGAAGTCTGGAACCCATGGACATTACCAAAGACTGGGTTTCCTCCTTTCTGATGTTTTGCCAGGCTCTAACTGCAGCTGTCTTCAGTTCTTTGTTTGTGGGTCTTTCTGCCTTTAGTTTTGCCTTCAGCAAGTGAAATGAATGCTCAGTTGGGTTGAGATCAGGTGATTGACTCGGCCATTGCAGAATATTCCACTTCTTTTCCTTCAAAAGCTCCTGGGTTGCTTTTGCAGTGTGTTTTGGATCATTGTCCATCTGTACTATGAAGCTCCATCCAATCAACTTTGCTGCATTTAGCTGAATCTGGGCTGACATTATATCTCTAAACACTGCAGAATTCATCTGGCTGCTACTGTCTTCTGTCACATCATCAATAAACACCAATGACCCAGTGCCACTGGAAGCCATGCATGCGCATGCCATCACGCTCCCTCCACCATGTTTTACAGATGACGTAGCTTTGGATCATGAACTGTTCCAAGCCTTCTCCACACTTTTTTTTTTTCTTCCCGTCATTCTGGTACAGATTAATCTTAGTTTCATCCATCCAAAGAATGCTTTTCCAGAACTGGTCTGGCTTTTTTAGATGTTTTTTGGCAAAGCGTAATCTGGCTTTTATATTCTTCAGGGTTTGAATGGTTTGCACCTTGTGATGAGCCGTCTGTATTTGCTCTCTTGAAGTCTTCTTTTGCTTGTAGACTTTGACAATGATGCGCCCACCTCCTGGAGAGTGTCCTTCACTTGTCTGGATGTTGTGAAAGGGTTTTTCTTTAGCATAGAGAGGATCCTGCGATCTTCTACCACTGTTGTCTTCCGTGGACGTCCATACCTTTTTTATGTTGTTGTTCTCACCAGTGTGTTCTTATGTTCTCAGAATGTACCAAACTGTTGATTTGGCCACTCCCAATGTTGCTGCTATCTCTCTGATGGATTTGTTTAATTTTTGAAGCCTTACAATGTCCTGTTTCACTTTCATGGATAGCTCCTTTGAACGCATGATGTAGGTTCACAGCAATAGAGTCCAAATGCAAATATCACACAGAAAATCAACTCCAGACCTTTTACCTGCTTAATTGATGAAGAAATAACAAAAGAGTAGCCCACACTTGGCCATGCAACAGCTTTTGATTCAAGTGTCCAGTTACTTTTGGTCCCTTGAAAAATGGGGGATGGCTAATCTTAAGAGCTGTAATTCCTAAACCCTTCCTGCAAATACCAAAATTAATTTTAGTGTATTTTTTTTTTTTCACTGAAAATGCTTTTGATATACACTTTTTTACAGGGCTTCTACGTTCAGAAAATATATAATTGTTTGGGGGTTGTAATTTTCCAGGCACAATGCAGATTTTAACGTGTGGAATAATTACAAAATTGCCCCAGACACAAAGTGGTTAAGGAAACCTGCATGTATCATGGCTAAAGTGATGTGTTTTAAAAAAAAAAAAAAAAAAATTCTGGTTGCATTTTGGTTTTAATGCTGATCCAGTGGTTTTGACATTTTCAGAGCCACAGACCCTCAAGTATTAGAGAACTGTTCCAACTTTACTTTGATTTTTCTTTCTGCATACTTGTTCCTTATCTGGACTACTATTGAGGCCATGGACAGGCATTCTCAGTGTCAGCAGTGGCAGCATCCATACTTATACAGATTGCCTATGTTTTATATACTGAAAACCTGACAGATATACCTGCGAAAGGATGTATATTTATGTCTATCCAGTTTTGAGATTTACACAGCCCTGCCACACAGCTCAGTCCTGTCTGGCGAGAAACAAGACTGGATTTTTCATTGCTGCAGTTAAGTATGCATTTCAGATCAGAACAACTGATTGACAGTTTGAGCAGTTTCTCCTTCCCTCAGTCTGAGCTCTGTCATGTGTTAGTATATTGAAATCACTTTGTGTTGAAATGTACTTTTTCTAGTCTGATCACATTAAAATGATCAACCTGGTTATAGTTTAATTAAGCCACAACTAAACAATGTATGAAATAAATATATTCGTGTAGCTCCTCCCTACTACTAATCCTAAACACCTCTTGAAAACTTTATCACAAACATAAGTGTATAAGAAAACATAAATATTCAGGAAAATTCCCATATACAAAAAATATATAAAGTAAGTCCCATATATAATAGGATCTTTCTTGATGCTCCACTCATTCACCACTTCATAAAACATAAACCAATGTTCCTCCACCAACACCCAGATTGTGCTCTCACCTGGAGTTTTTTGACCTCACATTTTATAATGTTTTGGTCATACAGTGCTTGTGTCCTCTTAATGGGACTGCTGGAATGCAGATTCCCCAGGTGGTTCTCCTTCTCCCACAGCAAACTTAGAAGCTTGTATCTCCTTCTACTGCTCTTTCCAACGGTCCGTTAAAGAAATAGAATAGGCAGAAATAGTGCTTTATCGTTCATAACACTTTATTATTATGGCTTCCTCAGGGGGCATATGTCAGGACATATCCCCCTGAGGAAGCATGTGACCTGTGGCATAATGCGTAGGGGAGTAGCTAGCTGATATCACGACGCAAGATCAGAGGAAGGATACTGAAGAAGACTCATTGTTATGCGGTTTACATCTGGTGCGATCTAGCACCAAAAACTTGTAAGTGGTATTTTTATCTATTTTATAATAGTGTTATGAATGATAAAGCGCTTTTTCTGCCTATTCTGTTTTTTAACGGACCGTTGGAAAGCGGAGGAAAAAGAAATACAAGCTTCTAAGTTTGCTGCAGGAGAACCACCACCTGGGGAATCTTCATTCCATCAGTCCTATTAAGAGGACACAAGCACTGTATGACCAAAATATTATCAAATGTGAGGTCACAAAGCTCTAGGTGAGAACACAATCTGGGTGTTGGAGGAACACTGGTTTGTTTTATGAAGTGGAGGAGCATCAAGAGATCCTATTATACAGTGAGGAACAGAAGTATTTGAACACCCTGCGATTTTGCAAGTTCTCCCACTTAGAAGTCATGGAGGGGTCTGAAATTCACATTGTAGGTGCATTCCCACTCAGACACCGAATTAAAAAAAAAATTCAGGAAATCACATTGTATGATTTTTAAAGAATATATTTGTCTTGCACATAAGTATTTGAACACCTAAGAAACAGCAAGAATTCTGGCTCTCAAAGACCTGTTATTGTGCCTTTAAAAAGTCCACCTCTACTCCACTCATTAATCTAACTTAGTAGCACCTATCTGAGCTCTTTAAAGACACCTGTCCACCCCACAGTCTGTCAGACGCCAACTACTACCATGGGCAAGACCAATGGGCTGTCAAAAGGCACCAGAGACACAATTGTGGACCTCCACAAGGCTGGAAAGGGCTATGGGGCAATTGCCAAGCAGCTTGGTGAAAATAGATCAACTGTTGGAGCAATTGTTAGAAAATGGAAGAGGGTAAAGACGACTGTCAGTCTCCCTCGGACTGGGGCTCCATGCAAGATCTCACCTCGTGGGGTATCACTGATAAGAAAGGTGAGGAATCGGCCAAGAACTACAAGGGAGGAGCTGGTCAATGACATGAAGAGAGCTGGGACCACAGTTTCAAAGATCACTGTCGATAGAACACTACGCTGTCATGGTTTCAAATCATGCATTGCACGGAAGGTTCCCCTGCTCAAGTCATCACATGTCCAGGCCCATCTGAAGTTTGCCAATGACCATCTGGATGATCCAGAGGAGGCATGGGAGAAAGTCGTGGTCAGATGAGACCAAAGTAGAACTTTTTGGTCCAAACTTCACTCGTCGTGTTTGGAGGAAAAAGGATGAGTTGCATCCCAAGAACACACTGCTGTGAAGCATGGGGGTGGTAACATCATGCTTTGGGGGTGCATTTCTGCGAAGGGGACAGGACGACTGCACTGTATTAAGGAGAGGATGAATGGGGCCATTTATTGTGAGATTTTGAGCAACAACCTCCTTCCCTTTGGTTTGTGTGCAAACCTGGACAAGAACTACAGGAAACGTTTGACCTCTGTGATTGCAAACAAAGGCTTCTGTACCAAATATTAACACTGATTTTCTGAGGTGTTCAAATACTTACTGTATGTTTTTAGCAGTGCAAGACAAATAAATTCTTTAAAAATCATACAATGTGATTTCCTGAATTTTTTTTAAATTTGGTCTCTCAGAGTGGGAAGGCACCTACAATGTGAATTTCAGACCCCTCCATGATTTCTAAGTGGGAGAACTTGCAAAATCGCAGGGTGTTCAAATACTTCTGTTCCTCACTGTATATGGGACTTTATATATTTTTCATATATGGGACTTTTTTTCTGAATATTTTTATGTTTTGTTATACACTTATGTTTGTGATGAGGTTTTCAAGAGGTGTTTAGGATTAGTAGTAGGGAGGCGCTGCACTAACACATTTATTTCAGACTTTGAGACACCTTGAGTGTGTGAAGGGTGTAAGCGACTTCAAATTGGAGTGTTGATTTTTTTTGGTTGCTCGTGGGATTGATGCACATAATTAAACCATGTATGTTCTGTTTCTTTTTCAGCATGGCACTACTAGACTTTTCCGTTCAACCTCGTCCAGCAAAAGTTTCCAGGCACCACCCAACACAAGCCAAGGCACATCTGTGCCAAGCCGGCACATACAAAGCGGCAAAGCACAGCACCAGCACTACCACAGCAAGAAACGCAAGCACAAGCGAGAAACAGACCTGTGCAGATAGCTACTGTGGCCAGACTTAACTCCTCCTTTAATGTGCCGCAACAGAACTAAATATTGACAGACTTGTTCATATCCCTCCCAGAAGCTTATAAACATTTAAACTGACTTGTTTCCTTTTTATTTTGTTTTTTTCCAGCTAGCCACGGAAATGGATCATGAAGATTTCCAACACAAAAAAAATCTCAAAAAGAAAACAAAATCTTAAAAAAAGATAAAAATGGCTGCTCATTTGTTAAAATACATGGAGGTTATTAAAAAAATTTGCACTTCTCTATCGGCACCATGGTGCTGAATTTTGTGACTGAAATCAAGGGTTTTGGGTAGAAATGTAAAAAAAAATAACAAAAACAAAAAAAACAAAAAACTATTTCGGAAGGGGTGCAATTTGCAAAACACCTCATTTCCTGGGAACTTTATTCCTGCATGTTTTTTTTTAATTATTTTCAATATTGTACTGTTTTATTGTACATACAACAGTATCTGATTGCACTTTTGTATCGGTGCATTTGCTTTTTACATAAAACTTATAAGGAAAATCGGACTGGTTTGGGGTGATCTCTCCATGTCTACGTGTTTATAACTTGCATTGTGATTAAGTTGGCTCTGATCCCCCCCCCCCCCCCCCAAAAAAAAAGAATCTTGCCTGGTGGTTTCTCCATTCCCTTATCCTCAATTTATTGTTATGCTTAAGGTGGCAAATTGTTTGAAGGCAGGTGCCCGCTGGCAGGTGATTAAGCACATCTGTACCTATCCAGACTTGAGATCAGTTTTCATTGTTTGATTAGCAGCTTTCACTCTAGACTGTTAAATGCAGCTTGTGTTTGTCATACCATTCATCCCATATGATGTTTGCCACGGTTTCTAGGGAATAAACTGTATCCAGCAAACACATGATGTAGGGATACACCACA
This sequence comes from Staurois parvus, assembly GCF_062004578.1. Classification (NCBI taxonomy): domain Eukaryota; kingdom Metazoa; phylum Chordata; class Amphibia; order Anura; family Ranidae; genus Staurois; species Staurois parvus. The sequence continues at coordinate 3,583,755 of NW_028318272.1, forward strand.
GGTAGTTATATTACCATTACCACTTCCACCTTCAAGGCGTTTGGAATCTATATAGTATTGCAGATTCATTACATTTCACAATGGCTACAGTGTTCTTTAAGATTCCTCTTGCCCAAGATAACGTTCTTTTCTGTTGATTTATGCAGTTATTCCTTGTTACCAAGCTTTCTTCAACCACTTACAAATGTGTAGAGCAAAAGTGTCTTTTGCCAACAGCTCTGTATTATAAGTGCTGTTACAGAAAGCAAATTTTCACTTGTGCATATCTTTCTTTAAATGTAATATGTTCCTTCTTATTGCCATCCCACAATTGTATTGTTTAGCTACTCAAACTGAACACAAGGACTTCTAACTGCATGTAGGAATGGATGTATTCAGGTTTTTGTTTTTGTTTTTTCAACCTGGCATGAAATATTGTTCAAGGCATACAAGGCCAACTCTGCATACACACTAAAGCTCCACTAGATAAGGCAATAATTTCCCCATTAGTAGAGACTAGTAGTCTGAAATTTTCAAACCACTGAATTGAGCTTCCAGCATTGAAAGGTTGACCTGGTGCAAAAGAAAAATACCAATAAAAATGGGAGCTGCCATTTCTGACTTCTTTTTGAAAGTAAAAACTCTGGGGCTGTCATTCTCATTATTTATTTTGATATCAAATCTTTTAGTCTCAGTGTCAGGAACTAAGAATTGCCTGAGGCTTCAGAACTCAAAGATAGAAAGCATGACCCTTGAAAGGGGTGGGTATCGGAATTCTTGTATTGCAGGGACTTGGCTTTCGCAAATTTTACAGACTTCACAGGGGTCATGTTAAGGTTAAGTTACTCGTTGCATTTTAGGCTTGGTTTAATAGATTACTTTCATTTTGTGGGAGGGTTAAAGTGGAATTAAACTATACTGCTGGTAGCCAGGGTTTTGGTATAGTGTGCAAATATGCAGATCGTATTACCTACCAAAGTGCCCCACTTCAGCTCTGGAACAGCCACAATGTCTCTTGTCCTCCTCTCACTGCTGCTGTCATCTCTGCCTAGTTGTTTTGTTTCAGCATCTTTAACTCCTGGTGTGCATCCTGGCATGCAGCAACCACTGGATTTTACACTTGTGTGGCTTTGTGTACACTCTGAAAAGCATTGTTGGCAGACAGGTAAGATTTGTGCTTGCCATCAATGTTTTTTAAACATAAGTTTAGTTCCACTTTAAGGCCTTACCTCCAGTGATTGGTTAAGGTTAGGGGGTGATTGTGTTAAAGGTTACATTTTTAGGTTTAGATCAGGGAGGAAATAATTTAAGGGATGCGTAGTAGTTTTAAAAATGACAAACTTTTTTTTTTTCAATCAGACACATATGAAGCACTGTAAATTACTATGCCTTCTGCTTTTTAGTCAGCAGGTGGTGCTTTAGGCTCCATTTCACAATTTGATTGGTCTCTAGTTTTTTTTTTTTTTCTTTTTCTAAAAAGTATTTTTAATATTGATAGCTTATTTTTGAGCAAGTCAGTGGCTTATTTTAGGCCTTTGCGGATGTTATTTTTTTACTTAATATTTTGGTGTCAAAAACAATATCATATATGGCCTGATGACTCAGTTGACAGTTTGTTGCAGGCCAGTGGATCACCATTTTAATGAAACAAGAGTAAGGAAAACTGCTTCACAAAAACAAGTCGGCAATGCTATCTCAAATATTTTTTCTATTGTGTCAGGTTTCTTTTAACAAAATGTCAGCTCCTTGTTAGAATGATGCAGAGCTTTATCTATGGTAGCTTTGTAGTACATGAAGTATAGGTAGGAAGGCATACAGAATGGCCTAATTGTTATAATCTGTAATTAATTGAATATCTTTGTCAAACAAGAAGATCCCTAAGTGTACAGTAGATTTGTATTCAACATAACTCACAGAATTAAAGCATAAGCAGAAAATATTAGAAGTGAAGTACAGCATTTTGTGAGATACAGTAAACATTAGGTATATGCAGTGGTGTGTATCATATTACCTGCAGACGGCTGCTTCTTCTAAAAAGCCGCCCTGCAGTGTCTCCTTCCAAGGTACTGGATATTGCCCTTTCTTCCAGTGCTGTGAAAGATGATGGTAGTTGCACATTCCTTCTGCCCTTTCCGTCATTCCATATTGTTTGTATTACTGCCTCCTACAATGCATTGCATCCTGTTCATGGGCAGAGGAGATCCCGTCATTGGATGGTGCAGAGTGCAGAAGGGAGGTGGGCCGTGCATTTTTTTTTTTTCTTTTTTCAAGTAGCTGCGGTTAACTTTCACAACACCAGAGACAGCCATACATAACTTTAAGTTTTAGATTGTGTCACATGAACTTCTACAACTGTTGAATATGTTTTTGCTAAGTGCAAGTGTTTTTAATTCTGTGGGAAATCAGTCGCTGGTACTGCAAGAAGTATTTCTGCTGTGTTTCTTTAGAGTTCACATGAATAATTCATTAATATATGGCCTTTTAAAGGGGGTACCACTAGTGTAATATAGGCTTAGTTCTCTAAAGTCAGTTTTGTCATGTAATGCTTTCTTATAAATGCAATAATCAATGAAACAGGGCTTTTTTCCAGTGTGCTGAACCTTAGCTATTTGCCTTATGTTATGCTATTTGCATTTTATATAAAAATATATTTATTTTATTGTATCATTTGATTTAGGGAAATAGAAAACGGAGCCAGACCAGTACACATTGGCTGAAAGCTGGCTGATTCAGCAGATCCGTGTGTACAGCTGGAGTTCATCTAATTGTCATTCTAGAAAACCAGCATTTGAACGAATAGAAACTGAAAATGTGTACCCAGCTTTACTCTTTACTGGTAACCTTTCAGTACCCTGTTATTCACCAGTGCTGTTCATCCTTAAATTGCTGTTTTACTAAGGAAGTTAAAATCTACCAAATAGCTACTTATGCATAGCTACTAATTTTATATGTATGCCCCAAGCACACCTTTTTTTGCAGCACTCTGCTTGTAAAATGGAAGCAAGATAATTAGTTTGGGGAAAACCTGTGTTTTCTTTAAACATCTACCTTGTGCAGGCCATGTTCTGTTATTTAGAGTCTTTCAATTTGTCCTGCATGCGATGGAATAGTTGAAGAATACTTACAGAATTGTGGTTCGCTCTCAGTATATCCAGAGGTGCTTGACACGTTTGTAATATAACCTCTTCTGCCTTCTCTTTCTGTGCACTAAAAGATGCCATGACAGGCCCAATTTATTTTCTGCCTATCAGCCCTATATAATGCAGCATTGCTAAAGACCAGTATGAAGAGCAAAACGGCAAGGCATCTGCTCCCCATACTTGTTTGTTTCAGTGGAAGAAAAGACTGATTCCAACTATTCTTAAAGCAGAACTAAATGCTTCCATCCTTTACAGCCAAGGAAGCTGGCATCTTGGCCTCTGTTTGATGGTGCTGTACATCAGTTATATCAGCCATTTGATGCCTTGACAGTTTGGTTGACAGCACAAGAAAATGTGACAGTTATCAATTACTACATGCTTTGAGTATAACTGTTCTAAGAAGTAGTTAATGTGTTTAGTTCCTATTCAACCTATTCGGCATATCCTGTATAAAAAAAATACGAACGGACCTATTTTTAGTCTGGTCTGGTCACGTGACCCAGCATCTCCTGCTCCAGTGTCAATAAGCAACTGCTATAGGGGAGAGCAAGAAGCTCTTCCTTACACAGGAGAGCAAGAGCTGCCACATCATGTGACTGGATCGAGTTTAAAAAGGGTAAGTACACAGACATCTATATGCAGGGTTGGTAGGGAGAGAGAACTTCTTTTCTAAATATATAAATAGTGATTTAGCCTTTGCTACCACTTAAATTGCCAAGAGCCCTATGAGGGCCGACCACACTAATACCTTCAAACCCAATGTAATGCAAAGAATGCAAATGACTTATTTTAATGTCGTTCAAACTTGGGCAGTGCATTGCTGCTTGTTCTGAAAAAGTTTGGAGGTCTGCTGACTTCTATGTAAGCACATGTAAAATCACGTCAGTGTGAGCTGTGAACAGGTTTTAAATAATTTCTTAACTCCACTCTTACTGCATTTACAGATCACAAACTGCTGAAAGAAGGCATCCTGCATAAGGTTATGTAAGCCATAAATTACTTTTTAATCTGTGACAACTCATGAAAATGCAGAAGTTTTATTTTTTTATTTTACTATTCCTGTGCCATCAAGTGGCTAGAAGGGTTCTATTCCATTTCTGCATATTTGCGAGCTCCAAATTACCAACATTTTCAGACCAGGTCATATTCTAAAACTAGATTATTCAATTTCTCACAATGAAAATCTATCTTTAAAAAACTAATTTCCAGCTAATTGCAAAAATTAAACACAGTATATCTTCCTTTTCTGTGTTTCATACACATCCATACTGTTTAGATTACTGAACTTTTTTTTTTTTTTTTCTTTAGAGATCTGTCTATTGACTTGTTTTGCTTTCTGTAGTTAATCATTTCATTAGCGTATCTCTATTGGTGACCCCTCTGTTTAGGTGCTATGTTTTACTGATTTACCTCTGTAGCTGTAGGATAAATGTGCTAGATGGATATCATGGATGGATGGGAGCAATAACACTGAGGCAGCTCTTCTTAGAGTGGAAACAAGGCTCTAATGCAGTAAACATGAAAAAGCAAAGAAGGAGCCTCTAAGTGCAGTATAGACAATTTATTAGTGAACAATAGATGAATTGCACTTACAAGATAAATAGTAAAGATCATTGTGTGGTGTGTTAAGATCCAGGTGAGACATCCTGCTGTCCAGCAGCAGCTCAGTTCGTAGAATCAGGAAGTGTGAGCTAGGATATGTCTGTGTATCAAGATGAGGCTTGGAGAGCAGTGTCTGATGTAGGGGGTCTGATGGTGAAGGGGGTGGTAACGCGTTTTGAAGAATGCTCAGTAGGCTCCTCCTTCTTTTAGGGTGGAACATGTAACCTGTTCCTGCAGCTCTCAGCCTCGATTCCCCCCCTCTCTGTTACAGCAGGTTGGAGATCTTCTCCCCGCAGTCACAATTTTAAAGAATTCTGTGCATGGGAGAACTACAATTACGGTCAGCCTTTGTGGCTGATGGCTTGTAGTTCTCAATGAACTACCAGGGTGCTGGTGAGTGCTCTAGGTAGTGCATTGATTCTTCCTGTCATTGTGTAACTGCCTGTATGAGGTATGAGCAGACAGCTTATGCTGACAGTCTGCAGGAACCCTGCATTGCACCCCTCATCAGCAGATCACGGGTGCAATGCTCTGCAGGCTCCTAATAATTAAAAATAATAATAATAAATGCACATGGTTTACCTTTACCAAAAAGATATGCATTTATTATTTTTTTTCAAAAAGGTGAACTTCTTTAAAGTCAGGATCTCTCCAGAGTCTGAATCTGCTGAGTGACGACACAGGTGTGCAGAACGAAGTGCAAAAGAGCTTTGTCTGTACTTTTTAACCAACCAGAATTCTATAGCTATGGTAAAGTACACTAAGTCATTTTACAGTAAATATTGCATTCAGGACTACTGAGACTAGACACAATTCAACTTTTGTGAGTTTAAAAAAAAAAAGTGACAACCCCCATTGCCTTTACAGATTTGTTATTACCCATCAGGCCCAAAATGTACCTGTTCTCTTGGTTTTCTATGGATTGAATATTCAATATTGTAAAATGCTACTGAAATTTCTTTTGAAAAGGCTGTACATCTGTAATGTGGTTTTTGTTCTTTACTAATACTGCAAGGACCATTGAAACAGGGCTTGCCTCTTTGGCTATTTGGTCTTCGTATTTGGTTTAGTGACATACTTTTTGTTCCGTTTCATTTAATTTTGTTCAAGAAACTAGAAAAATGTCATCACAAAAACACTAGCTACTGTTGTATTGACAAGAAAGTTAATAGGTTGTTTTAGAGGGTTTACAATCACAAAGTTTAAAAACAAAATGAAAGGAAAAACATTTGTGTATAAATGTAAAAAAAACCCCCAAACATCATAAATACTTTTTTCCCCTTTTTTATTTGTGATCACATTCCTTCTGTTCTCAGCTAATACAAGAGCTAGGGGAGGAGAAATGGCATCACTCTGATCTTTCCCAGTGAATGGCTGTGGTGGAGGAGAGCAGGCTGATTTCCCAGCACAGGTAAAGAACTGACCACAGTGTGCTCAGGAAAGCAGAGGGACCTGCAGAAGCACCAGGGATTTCACACAAAGGAAGCAATACAAAGAACAAGTACAAGTGTTCTTTCATACAAGTATGTGGTACAGCAGGTGCATATCAGGAATATGAAGTGTTGAGTTTACATATTCTTTAAGCATTGTAGAAATGGGGAAACTCCTCCATGTTATAGGTTAGACATCTTTAAATGACATACGAAGAGGGGCATTTTTGCTATCACTATTGAATTATTGCAAGTTTCCTTTTGACAGTAATACTTTTTCTTTAACAAATGTTTTCTACAATAGTGCATTCTCCTTCACTTATGTTGCCCTTTATGTAGATGATTGGCTGTGACACCTGAGGGCTTTACCACTTTTACTGAAAGGGGGATCTCTGTTTTTCTGATCTCATATTTCCATTATTTTTTAATGTGCTTTGTACTTTCACATTCTCACTTTAAGATCTTTGGCCTACAAATCTTCCATACATTGACTTTTATATATAAAAGAAGTTTTCGAAGAGCCAGCATGTTTCCTAGGCTGGAAAATATGTCTGCTTCCCAAAACACTGAGCTATATCCAACATAGCATTTTTCTTTTCTATGTGATGTCTGAAATTTGTGCTGCCCTGAGACTGTTAAAAAAAAAAATATATATAAATAAATAAAAATAATAGTTTTAACAACAACAAAAAAAGCAAAGATTGAGAGCCTTATGTAGTTAAAATGACCCTGTGCCCAGACTATGGTCAGTCAAGAGATTCATTATATGTACTTAAACAGTAAAAAGCTTTAAACAAGCATTTACTGACCTTTCTAGCTGCATGCACTGTGAAGTAATTCATCCTCAAACATCACAAGACTCAGGTTTTATTCAACATCCATAGAAAGTAAAGGAAAAAGCTGAAATTTCAGTTCTGTTAGTTTTTGATTATGAATTTATCCACAATGCCTATAGGTTAATGTGGCCTTGTTAAAGTGCTTTTCCAGCTTTGTTAGAGGTATGCAAACACATGTATGGACTGGCTGCAGATTCACTTTAAGCTCAGTTTTTCTTTTTATTCTAGCAACAAGTACAAGACAAATTTTTAAATTTCATTTGATTTGCAAAAAAACAAAAGTATCTAAATCGGATGAGATTAAACTACAGAACAGCTGTTGCCCCAAAGTTTGTTATGACTTGTTCACACTAGCAGTTGCGGGACAGTAAAACCCCATGGTTGAGCTGCATTTTTACTGCCACCAACAGCTCTCCTTTTAGAAGCAGAGGCAGTGGTCAGGGGTGCGCAAATGCCATGTCTGCAATGCTTTGTGACTGTGGCAGGAATTGTACCTCCTGCTGCTTTCGACCCATTCAAGTGGCATGCTAGTGTGGGGTTCAAAGGGTTAAAGCAGGCTCTCCAAACCGCCTCGCTGCCTTAAATGCTATGAAGAGTGATCTGAGAGTGATTTGCTCTTCAGAGACCAAAGCAAGTGTGAACAAGCCTTTGCAGCCCTAACGTGCCTATTTGCGGCTCTTGAAGGGATCACGTGTCCCTAGTCAAGCCAGGGACATCTTGGGGAAAAATTAAGTGTTTATATTTTTGTTTTCTCTAACATCTGACTTGCTAGGTACCTAGTACATCTTGATAACTAGATGTCTCAAGCAATGTAATGGAAACATGTGCTGTGAAAAATAGACTGTTTACATGGAACAGGTTAAAAATTATAAGCATGTTAAAAATATCCTGAAACCTGCTGGCTCAAAAATAGAAAAAAATAGATTATTTTTTTTTAAATTTTATTTCAGGTACTTGTATAGCGCTATCAATTTTACGCAGTGCTTTACATATATATTGTACATTCACATCAGTCCCTAACCCTCAAGGGGTGTACAGACCCTAACTTACATTCATACAGTGGGGATCGAAAGTTTGGGCACCCCAGCTAAAAATTTGTTGGACAGAGGTTCTTTTCTTTAAATTCTGTGCCCCTTCTCCAAACGTACCTTTGCTCATTCCGGCCAAAAAGTTCAATTTTAACCTCATCGGTCCACAGAACTTGTTTCCAAAATGCATCAGGCTTGTCTATATGTTAATTTGCAAAGTTCAAATGATGATTTTTGTGGTGAGGACGTAGAAGAGGTTTTCTTCTGATGACTCTTCCATGAAGACCATATTTGTACAAGTATCTCTTTGTAGTGGAATAGTGTACCACAACTCCAGTGTCTGCCAGATCTTTCTGGAGGGATCGTGCAGTCAAACGTGGCTTTTGAATTGTTTTTCTCACAATCCTGCGAGCTGTTCTGTCTGATATTTTTCTTGGTCTTCCAGATCTTGCTTTAACTTCCACTGTTCCTGATGACTGCCATTTCTTAATTACATTCCTAACAGAGGATATTGACATCTGAAAACGCTTTTCTATCTTCTTATAGCCTTCTCCAGCTTTGTGAGCGTCAACTATTTTCAGTTTCAGTTTTCTAGACAACTGCTTAGAAGAACCCATGGTGCTGATTGTTGGGGCAAGGTCAGATGAGTCTGGGCATTTAAAACCTTTGAGATTGACATCACCTGGACTTCCCAGACAATGATTGAGAACAATCCATGACACTGACAGGTCTCAGCTTTGCAAAGGGGGCAGTGCATGCTAGAAATTCTGCAGGGTGCCCAAACTTTTGCAGACGCCATTTTTTTGTTTTCTGTTATTTTGAAAGTGTAAATGATGGAAATAAAATCTAACTTTTGTTGACATATTATAAGAATGTCTAATCTGTAATTTGATGCCTTTTGGAGATTTTTCCATCTTTCCTTGGCTTCTTTATGCACATTAATACAAATTTTTAGCTGGGGTGCCCAAACTTTCGATCCCCACTGTTCGTAGATATACTAGGGCCACGATAGACAGGAGCCAATTCACCTTTCAGCATGTCTTTGGCAGTGTGGGAGGAAACCCACGCAGGCACAGGGAGAACATGCAAACTCCAGGCAGGTGGTGCTGTGGTCGGAATTCGAACCATTGACTCTAGTACTGCCAGGTGGAAGTGCTAACCACTGTAAATACACACACGTCTGAATTATTTTACATAATTCACTAGAAAAGAAAACAAATCACTAGATTATAATTTTTTCAACTGGAACAAGAATGCGTCAAATTGTCAGCGGAGGATCAGAACTGATATGCAACTTATTTGCTTGCTGGTAGTATGCTACGTATTATATCATTCATTACAGGTTATTTTATAACATTTGTAAAGTAGTTACCTAACTCAGGCTGCAAACAAGTCTGCACTTTTTTCTATTTGACTTCTATAATATTGAAAACTTCTTTATTGCATTTACATTGTTGAGCATATATTACATTACCAAATCAGTCTTTTAGTTTTGACAACAATCTCACAAGTATACAGTATATAATATTAGAAGATTGTGGGTTTACATGGTATAGCACAAGTGCGTGTTGTCATAAAGAAACAAGACAAATCGGCTTTTATGCTAGCTTTTCTAAAGGTACATAAGTGTACATTGTACATATTTAATTTGTTAAATGGCTGAGCTTTTTATTCTTGTAAAAAAAAAAAAAATCCAAAGTGTTAAAGAGTTCCTTGTCTAACACGTACATACTGTACAGATGTGTATCATTGGGCACCACTGGTAGATAGCAGAAGGGTTGATTGCTAACCTGGCTGATGGGCTTGTCATCTGATTTTAGTGTCCCTAGGCTATCCATAGTAGTGCATTCTGTCACGTATTGAAGGAATGTGCTGAAATATAAAGTATCAAATCTCTTTCCAATGCTGTATCAAGTGACTTGTGAAAGGGTATAGTCAAAGTACAATCATAATATAAATTCTTAGATTTATAGCAGTAGCAATGGCTTGCTGATCTATAGGTCTGCATAGTTTTAAATATTATATTGTGACATTTACACTATATCCTTGTTTATCTTGTCACTGTTCTAAGACTGCATACTGAAATGTCTTGTTTTGCATTTAAAAACCTAGAGGGTTCTCTGTCATGGCTACTAAGAATATGAAGGGCTATTTACAGTTTGCAGTATATGTTCACTGTAAAAGGTGGGAAAGTATATTTTGGGAGAATCACAATATTTAACTACAAGTCATGTGATTATTACAGTTTTGGGAGCATATATCTGCATTTTCTCAACCATGGGTAGGAATTATTCATTTTGCATTAAAGCACAACTGTTTCCCATCAAAAGTTCTAAAACGGATACAACAACAATGCAGGTACATTCAAATTTTTTTCTTCAGCTCCCAAGGAGCCCCAAATCCTTGGGCTCTTTCATGTGCCAACTTTGATACTTGCCTTTTTATTGAAAAGGCAGGCACTTCTACCATTATAGGAGACTTCACTTATCAGTAGAAGAGAGGTAGAAAAGTTATCAACGATAGGGAAGTGTCCGTTTATTTGAACAACCCAAGATGCAGGACTCTCAGGGAGCTGGGAATGGCCTTTGAAAGTTATATGCAGGCACCACTAAATGTCATGTGAAACATTCTAATTTCAGTAGCAATTATATTGATAACTTTTTTTTTTCTCAAATAATTCAAGATCTGATATTTTTGTTACTTAATAACAAATTGAGTTTTCTCTTCTGACCTGAAACATTACTTAATACTCCTAATGCACTGTGAGTGTTGTTACAATAATAGTTTAGTATAGCCACTTTTCCAGCAGTAATTGTACTGTACCAGCTTTGCATACTGTTATGGAATGATTAGGCCCCTAATGTCAAACATATTTTCTCAGTTTAGATTTAAAGGATATTACCATGAGTTTTCAGTTGGATTGAGATAAAGGCTTGAGTAGTTCTTTGTAGAATATGAATCTGTTTGTGTGCTACTTGGACAGAAGTTAATATTTTAGAAGAACAGGCATAAGGCCGAATTTACGAACACCAAAAGAAAGCAGGCAGAACAGTAAAGATTAAATAAGGCATGAACGGCCAGAACGCGTTGGTTTTTTATAGATGTATTTCACTCTATTTAAGAATAACTGCTTGCTATTCTTTACTGATATGCTGGTTTCCTTTCGGCGTTTGTATACTGAGTAAAGTTGGCAGAGACCATTTAGCCTGAGCACTGAGTTTTGAGCTGAGTAACTGTTGGGATATCCTAGCAGTGGTTGCTCCATTTGTTCTCTAAGGCCAAATTTAGATTTTTTTTTTTTTTTTTTATCCAAGCAGATGAGTACTCTGGGCAATGTAAAGGTTTGCATAGCACACACTGTTTTTTTGAAATTTAAAATGTTTTTGCCTTGTCTAACAAGAATCTGTTAATACGACTGGTTTCCAGTTAGGCTTTATAGCAAACTCCTGACATTCATTGGCATGGTTCTTTTTGAGCAACAATGCTATGCTATCATTGTTTTGATGAACTTGTAGAGCATGGGTGTTCCCCTTTTTGGCCCTCCAGTTGTTGTGGAACTGTAAATCCCTTCATGCCTCTTCCTTTGGGAGTCATGATTGTAAAAGTCAACCTTTCAGTATTTCATGGGACTTGTAGTTCCGCAACAGCTGGAAGGCCACAGTTTAAGCACCCATGTTGTAGAGTGTGGTTGACAGATGCACCTTTACTTCAATCCCCACTTCTTAAAAATCACTATAAAGGAGCTACAGACTTTAGATCTGTTTACACCAAGATAGTAAGTAAAAGCAATTTCCTTATTTGTACATATATATATGAAATCTTTCATTTGAGATTTGAATATTTAACTATAAATGACACCATTCGTTAACAGTGAAGGCAACATCCAGGAGAGTAACTCTAGATATACATTGATTATGATATTTAGTATACACAACCCCAATATCACTAGTATTGAACTGGTGACTTGATGGGAAGATGCCTCACACTCGACGTGTTTTGCAAAGCTTCTTCAGGAGTTTGAGAAAATTGTCATTCAAATGTGTTTCAAATATGAATACTAAAAATACACTTGGCCAGAGGTCAAGGAATGAAGCAGGTGCTCTACACGTGGCACATGGTTTTTCTAGGGAAAACCAAACAACATTTGGGCCCGATCGTCAGGACAGAAAATTGAACACTAGCATGATACTGCTGGTGTCCTGGTGACAAAATTGCCTGCCTCCAGTCTGGCTGGATTGGAAGCAGAAGCCTGCGTCATAAATTGGCCAAGGATCTAAATACTTTTGTAAGGCAATGTATATACTTCATAGATTTGAAATATTTTGTCAGATTTTATTTGGCCAGCAGTGTGACAATCAGAGATAGCTTTAGTTCAGTACCTTTATAAAAATTGGCAGGTTTTTATGTAGCTAAATACTAAGGGGTTGGAATGTAATACCCGTTAAAGGTAACCTAAATCTTTTTTGCTTTTTTTTTTTTTTTTTCTTGTCCTTTCTTTTTAAATTCATCTGTAAAGCTTGATAATGGTTGGTCCATGGTTATCAAGATAACTGATAGTAAAAATCACTACCCCTATTTGAAAGCGAAAGAAATTATGACAAAATTGCACCAATTTTGCTTTTAATTTTTTAACTTTAATATGTAATGGCTTTTAGATACATTTGATGTTTGTAATTTCAAATTTATTTCTGCCTTACTCAAGTTTTACTAAGATTCCACCAGTCTGCTTTCTTTCAGCATAACTAGAAGCTTGAACCAATTAGTAAACAATTTTACCGTATTTAAAGACCGGCTTGCTGCTTTTCTAATAAATAAGCATAACATGCCTAATATATATATTTTTATTCTTAGTTATTCTTGCAAGTAGTCTAAACCCTAAAGTGTAAAAATCCTCCCATATGTTTGTAAGAACTTTAAACAAAACTACGGTTGAATTCACATATGAAAAAAATGTTTTGTATTCCATGCCAGAACAGAAAAAAAGTTTATTTTTTGATGCCATTAATTACCAAGCTCCAAAGCTATATGCGTATTTTTATCTTCTTTGGATAGAGCCTTATCAAATTATATTGCTTCATTTTACAAAACCATCAAAAACAAATCTCACCGAAACAAGTGCAGCCATCTTATTTTTTGGAAAGTGGTGGTGTTGGCGGGAAGATAATATTGATTCCTTTGGGATCTCCAGTTTGCCTCACTTTTATGGTTTTCATAAATTTAGCAGGAAAGAATAGTTTTGTTTTTTTTCCTATGCTAGCTTAATATCACTGAAGGTAAACTGATATAAAACAGATTATATATGCATATAAAGTTTTGTGTGTTTGTTTCTTAAACACTTTGTCTATGCCTATAAATACAATGGAAATTTAAACTTTTGTATTTTTCTTTCAGAAATGCTTTATTATTGTATATTTCATCTGTGTATATCACTCAATCTAATTATTTTATTTCTTTTTGAGTTGATATACTTTTGTGAAAAAAAATTTGTGAATCTCATTGGGGGAAGGAATAAATGTTTAAGTTAACTGGCGTTGTATTGGAATTTATTTAATGTATAATCATTTCATGAGTTTGTATACACATTGAAGTTCACAATCTTGTTTTATTACATGTTGAAGTTCACAGGCATTTTACTGGTTGGTGCTCCATTTGTCTGTTGAACATTTAATGTGTTGCTGAACAGTTATGTTGATACTAGTGCAACTTACTGATTTTATTTCGGATGCAAGCTTGAAATTAGAAATAAGCTCCTTTTTTTTTTTTTTTTTTTTTTTTTAACTCTTTAGGGGAAATATATACATTCGAGAAGTTTATCAAACTTTATTGCAGGTTCTTACTTGCTTGATACAGTGTACAAAATGCCCAGGGAACTATGGTGGCAAAGAGGCAACATTTTTATTTATTTTTTGCCACGTGTACATGTGGCAGCACATTGCAGTTAAAAGGTCATTTTAATACCACTAAATTACACAATGTATAAGTTATGATCTCACTTTTTTTTTTCGTAAACTGGAGTTTTCCTTTTTAAAAGCCGTATTCAAGTCCACTGTCATTCTCTTTTGCTAAAGTATTAGCACTGGATAGATGCATCTATTTAAGCAACGTAAAAGAAATGTCCCTTTTTGAGGAATATGAGCTTGTTTGACTAACCCTGACATCCCCATGTTTGGAAGGCTGCAGTATGTAAGCACCATGCTCTACTGACACCAGATCCTATTTCTGTCTGATTTTAACCTGATGTCTTGCGCGAAAGTGGACCAAAGAAGTGTACCCCCATATATCCCCAGAGAACGACTGCTTAAAAATGGGTCCCAGATTGACTATGACCTCACTGATAGGTATTTTGACCTCTTCTTAATAACTATGAACTGCTAAAGAGATGAATTGTACTAGTTAAACATTTAGGTATTGAGGAGTAAAATAACAGCTAATCTAATATCTGCAAAAGAATACATGCTGTATTCACTACAGTTTTTGAGAAATATGGGCAGTAGTCTTGTTACTCGACATTCTGTACTAAATAGCGCTGGTCTTTATGAAAAAAAAACAAAAAAAAACCAGCTTCAGTAATTAACAATGAATAAAAATTTCCTCCAGTTTACTGGTCATTTTTAAGTTGTTGATGCCTGAAGCAGAATTACATTTTTTTGGAGGCTTTACACGTAGTTGGCTTTGCCTCCAGCTCAGACAAGCAGAGTGTGAACTCTCCTTCCATGCATGCATTCTACAGTCTCCATGAATTTCACCATTGGAAGAATGAGTATTGGCAAAGTTTGGAGCAGTAACTAACAGTAAAGGTTTTGAAGATATCTGTGGTTGTAGGGCACCAAATTAAGAGCGGCACAGTAATCCAGCTAATTATAATTTGTAAGTAACCTATTAACCACATGCCGCCCAGCCACTGTATAAATACATTTTAAAACGTGTGTTTTGTAAACAGGTAGGGGGCACGCCGCCGCCCTACCTGTCCCGCCGATCACAGCCGCGGATGTCAGTCGTCGGGTCACAGCCGGCAATCGCTGACAGAGAGCACAGCTTCAGTAGCTGTGCTTTCTGTCAGTTCCCTGACAGCTCCAGGACAAGCTGATCGGGACAGAAGAGTTTCTACTGATCAGCGGTGTTCCCTGCAGTATACACCCCCGCCCCCTAGTAAAACACTCCCCTCACACAGTTAACCCTTTCCCTGAAAAATAAACTTAGCCCCTTCCTCCCCAGTGCCATTAGTACAGTGTCAGTGTTTTTTTTTTATGCACTGATCACTGTATTGGTGTCACTGGGGATGTCAGTGACCCCAAGTCAGTACCCCCCAATGTCAGAATGTCCGCCGCAGTCCCGCCATAAGTCACTGATCGCTGCCATTATTAGTATAAAAAAAACCCTAAAAATCCCAGTATCTTTCCCGCCATTTGTAAACGCTATAACTTTCACGTAAACCAATTAATTTACGCGTATTGGGTTTTTTTTTAGCAAAGACATGTCGCAGAATTTTGGCAGAAATTTATGACTAAATTTGATTTTTAATTTTTTTTTTTTTACTGGACATGTTTTATAGCAAAAAGTCCAAAATATATTGTTTTTTTTCCTCAAAATTGTCAGCCTTTTTTTTTATAGTGCAAAAAATAAAAACCGCACAGGCGATCAAATACCACCGAAAGAAAGCTCAATTTGTGGGAAAAAAAGGATGTAAATTTTGTTTATGTACCGTATTGCATAACCGCGCAATTGTCCATTAAACTAGCGCAGCGCTGTATAGCAAAAAAAGGTGTAAATTGCAGTATCTATACCAGGGGTGGGCAAACTTTTTGACTTGAGGGCCGCAATGGGTTCATATATTGGACCCGGGGGCCTGACTAGCTGCTGGCCGGCCCAGCCACTACCATGCCATCCATAGTAAGTATAGTAATATTCCCCCATAGTAAGCATAGTAATTCATTCCCCATATTCATCCCCCATATTAATTCATCCCTCATATAGTAGTAAGTAAGTAGCAAGTAGTAAGCCAAGTCCCCCCTGTGTCAATTTACTTACCTTTGCTCCGCGCGTTCTTCTCGCCGTGTTCCCGCGCCGTTCTGGTCTTCAGGGCGGACTGTGAGAGGAGCCTAGCTCCCCTCACGTTCGTCACGCTGCCCCGCCTACACACATCCTGACAGCCAATCACTGGCTATCAGGATGTGAGTGGCAGCGAGACTGGCCAGTCATTGCATTTGAGCACGCTGCCCTGGCTGTTTTTTTTTTTTTTTTTTGTATCACGCTCCGTGGGCCGGATGAAAAGGTCCGCCGGGCCGTATACGGCCCGCGGGCCGTAGTTTGCCCATTGCTGATCTATACCATAGTGTGTAGATGCAATAACTTTCAAACAAAGCAATCAATATACACTTATTGTGATGATGTGAACCTGTGAGCTACTATGGTGGTATATAAATACTTATAGATAATTAACTCCTATAAATGTGACGGTGCATCAACACAAAAACACATACTCATATTATGTGAAAATGAATAAATGAAATATTAAGTGTGTCGCGCTCCTCAATATTTAGTAGTGAATAATGTATAAATATAAAATAATCAATAAATAAATAGATAAATAAAATTTAAATAATTCTAAATAGATCCATAGTGATAAAATCTTAAACCCCTGGTGTTATATTTAATTAACCATACACATAAAATAAATAGTGTGAAAAAACTAATAAATTCAAATTATATGGACACAATAATAATTAAATCAGGTGAACTAAAAAAATCATAACTAATAAACTAAAAAACCCCCATACGTATAGATATATTTATGTGCAAACCTTATATGTGCAAAAATTGCAAAAATATTTCATAAAACAGTGAAAAAATATATATATATCTATAATAAAAAGCAGTATGCTAATTCATATAAAAATTGATAAATCAAAAATAAATAAATAGTAAAAAATATTAAGACAAAACAAATAATATAGTTTGCTCACTCTCACTTGTGCAGCCAAAAAATAGTAATGAGAGCTATATACTGGTTAACCTTAACTCAGGTGACAAATATTTATCCCAAACGTGAAAAATGTGTTGCTAATGAGGTAGATTGTAATGTTCCTTTCTTTCCACTAGATGGCCTTTTCTTCTGTGTTATAAGGGTTGGATAGATGGAAGTAGATATCTCCCCTCGTCCTATTACAGACTATCTCCTTTATCCTCTTCTTCCCTTTTGCTCCTCCAATTTAGGCCATGTAAAAGAAAGATACTGACATAGTGCTTTATCTTTCATATAGGGTTTAATGTGTCTCCAGCCAAATGCACACTTACATTTTACAAGGTAATACAGAGCGTTTTGAAAATGTGTGTGCCCTCGCACAGTGACAGTACTCGCCGTTCCGTAGTTAGTGGCGTCGTGACGTCAGAGCCCCTCCCCTGATTATTTTATATTTATACATTATTCACTACTAAACAATATTGAGGAGCGCGACACACTTAATATTTCATTTAATCAATATACACTTATTGGGATTTTTTTTTTTACCAAAAACATGTAGCAGAATACATTTTGACCTAAATTTATAACTAACTTTAAGTTTACTATATATTTTTTATAGCTAAAAGTAAAAAATATTTTTTTCTTCAAAATTTTTGGCCTTTTTTTGTTTATAGCGTGAAAAATTAAAAGCGCACATGTGATCAAATACCACCGAAAGAAAGCTCTAATTGTGTGAAAAAAAGGATGTAAATTTTGTTTGGGTGCAGCATTGCATGACTGCGCAATTATCAGTTGAATTAGTGCAGCGCTGAGTAGCAAAAAGAGGCCTGGTCATTAAGGGGGGTAAATCCTCTGGAGGTCAAGTGGTTAAAGAACCATTATTATTATACAGGATTTATATAGTACCAAGAGTTTGCTCAGCTCTTTACAATATAACAGGAGACAATACAGCAATAATTCAAGAGGGATAGGAGCGCCCTGATCCTTGGCGCTAACTAACATTAATATTACCCAAGGCTTGCCACAGCATGAATACTATAGTATCTGTTTCTAAGTGCCTACAAACTTCCACCTCATCCCATTTTAAATTAAATGGGCATATATTAAGGGTAACAGTTGAGTTAACATACCATTGGACAACATAAATTGCTGCTTTCCAAAAGTAATTTGCCTTGTGGGGCTATGTTTTTAATGGTTCCGATACCAAATTGGCTCACATTTGTGGGGCAGTACCTTAGAAAACAGGTAACTGTGGGTTTTCTCATACCAAAGTGTTAGGTGACCGTTGGTGCAAAAGTGTTTTGTTTTTTTTTGTTTTTTGTTTTTTTGTTTTTTTTTGTCCCTTGACAAACTTTTAGGGTTGCCAGCATTGGAGGTTGAATGGTTGGGATAGTTAGACTCACTAAATACTAAATGTCTGAAGGCAGCATATGAATCCTGAATATCAGCCTTCAACACCAGAAGTGTCTTGTGAAGAACACCACAGTATCCCATCTTGAGTGCCCAATATCAGTCTGCTGCAATTAAAAAAAACAAAAACAAAAAAAAAAAATATACATACATACTCCAGCAGCTGTATATTTTTATAGCAGGTAATATTCCTACAATCCATATGGAAGAGTACCTGAGTAGGTAAACCTCTGGAAGAATGCCAGTTTATTAATCCTTGTTCTCAGAGGGGATATTATCAGAGTATTATTATACAGGATCTATATAGCGCCAACCGTTTTCTCAGCGCTTTACAATATAATGGGAGACAATACAGTTAAATACAAGAGGGATAGGAGGGCCCTGCTCCTCTGAGCTTACAATCTAGGAGGGAGGGGCTAGTGGTAAAAAAGGTAACAACTGGGGGATGGACTGGTTGGAAGAGTAGAATATTCTATTAGCTGAGGGCAGGATAGGCTTCCCTGAAGAGAGAGGTTTTCAGAGATCACCTAAAAGTGAGCAGAGTAGGCAATAGACTGATAAATTGGGGTAGAGCGTTCCAGAGGATGGGGGAAGCTCCGGAGAAGTCCTGGAGACGAGCATGGGAGGAGGAGACAAGGGAGCTAGAGAGTAGGAGGTCTTGCGAGGAGCGGAGAGTACGGTATTGGTGATTTTTAGATTATACTATTAAGCACCTCTATGTAAAAGTTGTTAACCACCTCAATACAGGGCACTTTTACCCCCTTCTTACCCAGACCAATTTTCATCTCTCAGCATTCTCACACTTTGAATGCTAATTACTCAGTCATGCAACACTACCCAAATTAAATTTTTGTCCTTTTCTTTACACAATTAGAGCTTTCTCTTGGTGGTATTTAATTTGCACTGGGTCTTTTGTTTTGCGTGGTAAATTAAAAAATACCAAAATGTTTGAAAAAAAATGCATCTCATTTCTTGAGACACAAACAAGCCAGGACAGTACAAATACCCCTCAAATGACCCATTTTTGGAAAGTAGACATTCCAAGGTATTTAGTAAGCTGCATGGTGAGTTTTTTTTTTTTTTCCCCCACAAGTCTTTGGAAAATGAAGAGAATAATTTTTTTTTTCACACTGTTATATTAACAGGTTATTCCTCTCACATGTCATATGTATACTTGCAGCTTCACCCCACAACACATTCTGCTGCTCCTCCTGAGTATGGGGATACCACATGTGTAAGACTTTTCAACAGCCTGGTCACATACAGAAGCTCAACATCCAAGTAGGATGCATTCTGGAGGCATGAATGACATCTCATTTCCTGACTACCTAGCACATTTTTGATGGTCCTGGAACCCCAGGACAATGGAATTACCCACAAAATGACCCCATTTTGGAAAGCAAACACCCCCAATGTATATTCTACAAGGCATAATGAGTCTTTTGAACATGTAATTTTTTTCCCTTCTCCGTCTTTCAGGACAGCACCTCGAGAGACCTTGGCTCCTCCCCACCTGAGGAAACACCTGCACCCAAAACAAAAGGTTGAGCCTGGTAGTCGGAGAGGGGAATGGCATTGGAGGTGTGTGTGCCAGGTGCAGCCTGGTGGCTACCCCCCACGGCCTTCTTTGACAAGCGAACCCCCTCTGTAGGGAGACGGGTGGAGGGGTTTGCTTACCTGTCATGCTTCGTCCCGCCCCCCACCAAGGGAAGGCTGGGGGACCGAGCACCTTCGTTTCCTGTGTCCAGAGGGACTGAGGGAGGAGTCCCGCAGTCCCACGTCATGCTGGCATTGGGGCCGGGCCGGATGACTGGCAATGTCACTTCCGGCGGAAGAGGCGGGACTTCTCACAAGACGCGGCTTCTGTCGGCATCCTAGGCAACGAGGGGGGGAGCTCTTTCTGGCGGTGTGAATGCTGCATCCTCCAGAGGCAGGCAACACAGCGCTCGGGCGACCACCTACTGAGGATGTCCGGAGCAGAGGCACTGGGACCAGGCGAGGCCAGCACCAGCCAGCTATAGGTAGGCGGCTCAGAGGAGCCTTTTACCCCTACCTGTGGGCCCCTAGCTCCAAGGGGTGTTCCCAGCCCTCTGGTGGTCAGAGGTGAGGGTGAGTCCCAGGTTGTAGTCTCCCACTCCCTGCTGGAGGAAAGGGGGGAGGGACGGGGTGGTCAGTAGGCATTCCTTAGGTAATGGGTCCCCTGGGTTTCCTCATTACATTTCAGGTAAAGGCCCGTGAGAAGCCCAAGACGCACCAGGGGTGTAGAAGGAAGTACCCTTCATGCGAAGTGACCCTCAAGGACTCTTGGAAGAAGGTGCTTTGTGGGTCCTGTATCTAAGGGCTGGTTAGGGAGGAGATTCCTTCTCGGGGACCTGGTTAAGTCAGAGAGCTGACGAGTACCTTTTTGATTCCTTTTAAGTCTCTTGTCGAGAACTTAGCTTTGCCTCAGACGTGGACCGCACCCCTTCCCCCCAACAGACTGAGTTGGTCCCTTCTACTAGTACAGGGATTGGAGGCCAGAGGAGCAAGGCGGCGGAGGGCGACCCATCCCTGGGCTCGAATTCAGATGGGGAGGGCCCCTCTAGATACAAGTTGTCTCTGGAGGAGGTTGACGACTTGCTAGGAGCCATTTATACCACCTTGGACATTGAGGATAAGAAGCCCCTGACGTTACATGATCAAATGTATCAGGATATGGAAGAGCAAAGACATAGTTTTTCCCGTCCATGAGGTGTTGGTGCAGACTATTAAGAGAGAATGGCAGGACCCCGAAAGGAAGCCTTTCTTTGCCAAATTCCTCAGACGCAGGTTCCCATTCGATGAGGACCCTTCCGCATTATGGAATAACAGCCCCAAGTTGGACGCTGCTTTTTCTCAGGTAGCCAGGAGGATGGACCTGGCCTTTGAGGATATGGGGATCCTGTTGGACACTATGGACAGGAGGGCGGATTCCCTCTTTCAGAAATCCTGCGACTCCACACTGTCCAACTTAAAGCCTGGCATGGCCATCACGGTGGTGGCCCGGAACATGGAAGTATTGGCTTGTGCAGCTGCAGGCACACATCGTGGCTGAATCCCCAAAAGAAAAGATTCTAGCCTCCTTCCAGACTTTACTGCAGGGAGTGGGCTATATAGCGGACACTTCTGCAGAGTCAGGATGACCGCTAGGTCTGCGACTAATTCGGCCCGCAGAGCCCTCTAGCTCAAGACGTGGCAGGGGGACGTTGCCTCCAAGGTTAAACTTTGTGGCATTCCATTCACATGGGATTTCCTTTTTGGCCCTGGTCTCGAGACGATGCTCGATCGCACTGCGGACAGGAAGAAGGCTTTCTTAAAAGAAAGCTGCGGGGGTGAAAAAGTTTCGTCTCCAAAAGAAAATTTAGGCCAGAGGCACAGAAGAGACCCTGGGGGCAATCTTATACTTGTCCCCCTCCTCCCCGCATCCACCCCCCCCCATTCTCGGTTGCACTCCTGACTGCCCGATCGGTTTGCAACAAGCTCACCGCCATCCATGGCCTCTTTATCTCCCGCTCCCTCAACCTCCTAGCGGTCACCGCAACCTGGTTCCAGGCCACCGACTCTACCTCCCCTGCAGCACTCTCCTATGGAGGTCTCGTCTGGTCCCACTCACCCAGACCGAGCGGTCGTAGAGGTGGTGGGATCGGCATGCTCCTGTCACCGCTGAGCACCTTCTAGGTCCTCCCAAACCCCCCCCTCTCTATCTTTCTCCTCCTTCGAGGCCCACTGCATCCGACTCTTCTCCCCCACCCCTCTGAGGATTGCAGTGATCTATAGGCCCCCTGGTTCCATATCCTGCTTCCTTGATGACTTTGCCACCTGGCTACCCTTCTTCCTCTCCTCTGAGCTACCCACCCTCATCCTTGGAGACTTCAATATCCCCATCAATGTCAACAACCCGGCCAACTCATCCGCTTAACCTCCTCCTTTGAGTTCCCACAGTGCACACAGTCCTCCACCCACACTGATGGGAACACCCTAGACCTCGTCTTCTCCCATCGCTGCACCCCCTGCAACCTCTCAAACACCCCTTTCCCCCTCTCTGACCACAACCTCATTACGTTCGCCATCTCTCGGTCCTCTAACACCTCCCCCCTACACGTCAAACAATCACCAGCTGCAACCTCTGCAACCTGGACCCTGCCCCTCTCCACTCTACAGCTGATCGTCTCTATGACAGTATCCTTCCACTGTCATGCCCTGACCTGGCCACTACTGCATATAACAACCTGCTATCAGCTGCCTTAGACTCGTTGTCACCCCCAGCATCACTCTGCACCAGACCCTGACCGCTCCAACCCTGGCAGAATGACCACACAAAAAATCTTAACGCAGTCACGCGCTGGAGCACCATTGGCGCAAAACTAGACCCCCCTTCCCCCCAAGCTTTCTCCCTCTACAAATTCGCCTTTCTCACCTACACCTCCTCCCTCCACGCAGCCAAACAAGCCTACTTCGTAACCCTCATTAACACCCTCTCCTCCAATCCCCGCCGGCTCTTCTCCACCTTCAACTCCTTACTCTCGCCACCCCCACCCAGTACCTCACCGCCCACGAGAAAGCCGAACACTTCCAGAAAAAAATGATGCAATCCGTAAGGACATCACCAATGCTCAACCCACCTCCCCACCTGGCCTCCCCCTCACCATAGCCTCATCAACTCTCCCCTCCTCTGACCTCGCTACCGCCCTCCCACCCACCACACCGAACATCTCGCACAGCTTCACCTCCCCTACACTCCACTCCTTCAGCCCTGCTACCTTTTGAGGGGGTCACTAAGGTCTTCTCAAAAGCCCGTCTCACCACTTGCCCCCTTGACCCGTCTCTCCACTTCCTCAAACTGAACCTTTCCAAAACCGAGCTCCTAATTTTCCCCCCTGCCCGCACCCCCCCCCCACACCCTCTCCATCACGACCAACAACGCTACCATCAGTCTCACCACGCAAGGCAAGGTCCTAGGTGTCATCCTAGACTCTAACCTGTCCTTCTAACCCCATGCCCAATCGCTGACTACCGCATGCAGGTTCCCCCTCCGCAACATCTCCAAAATACCCTCGTTCCTAACCCCAGACACTACTAAACAACTCGTTCACTCCCTTATTATCTCACGCCTGGACTACTGCAACTCCCTTCTCACCGGCCTACCCCAAAACAAGCTATCCCCGCTCCAGTCTATCCTGAACTCAGCGGCCAGACTCCTCCACCCTACCAGCCGATCCAATCTGCTACCCCCCTCTGTCATTCCCTCCACTGGCTCCCGATTGCCCAACGCATCAAATTAAACTACTAACACTGACATACAAGGCCATTCATGGCGCTGCCCCTGGCTACCTCACCGACCTGATACTCAAATATCGCCCTACCCATAATCTTCGCTCCTCGCAAGACCACCTACTCTCTAGCTCCCTGGTCTCCACCTCCCACGCCCAACTGCAGGACTTCTCCAGAGCTTCCCCCATCCTCTGGAACTCCCCCAATCCATCAGATTGTCCCCTACCCTCCTCACCTTTTAGGTGCACCCTGAAAACCCATCTCTTCAGGGAAGCCTACCCCACCCTCACCTAACAGCCGATCCCCTCCACTCCTCACTCCATTCCATCCCCCACAGCCATCTCCTCCTGTACCACCATCCCCTCCCTCCTAGACTGTAAGCTCGAAAGGGCAGGGCCCTCTAACCCTCGTGTATTGTTTTGCTACTGTATTGTCTCATGTCTTATTGTCCCCCATTCTAATGTACAGCGCTGAGCAAACCCTTTGGCGCTATATAAATACTCTATAATAATAAAGGGAGGAGTGATTTTCCATCGTCCTGAGCAGCCCCAGAAGTCGCAATGACTTTGTTCCACCAGTGGGAGGAAGGTTGGGGGTTTTCCTCCCACAGTAGGAAGCAGAGATCTCCAGTCGCTTTGTCCTGGATACAGTCAGGCGAGGGTACCGCCTGGAATTTCGGAGACCTCCCTGATCCTAGTAGCCTCATATTGGCCCCGACTAGCATGGTTTTCGACACTGAGGGCCCTAGCGACCCGCCCTCCTTGGATATTGTCGTTCCGGAGGGACCTGCGATCTCCGGGCCCAGTCCTATGTCCCAGGGTAGACAGATGGAACCTATCAGCCTGGTTTCTGAGGAACAGCTCTTGTTGAGCAAGGGGTTCTCAGGTTAGTTTCCACACTCCTAAATAGTAGGAAAAAAAGAGACCCGGGCTATCTATATGAAGGTCTGGAAGTGCTTTAATAGATGGTGTACCCAAGCTTCCGTGGAGACTTATAGCTTAGTTTCGGTCCTGAAATTTTTGCAAGCAGGGGCTGACAAAGGCCTAGTGGTTAGTACACTAAAGAGCAAAATATCGGATCTGAGTGTTTCTATGGAGTCTCCTTTTAGCCAAGGAGGTGCTGGTAGCAAGATTCTTTAGGTCCTTGACCAGACAGGGACCCACAGACGATAGACCCTTTCCCAAATGGAATCTGACGACGGTACTTAACCATTTGCCGACCGCAGATAGCCGATAGGCTACACTGCGGCCGGCCAGTTCTGGGAGGGCGACATATGACATCCAGAACGCGCTCTCCTGCACGCCCCCGGCAATCTCCATGATCGCTGTGTCCTATGGACACAGCTGATCACATGATGTGGTAAGAGGCCAATCACAGCGTCCAATGACACGCTGATCATCGGGAAATGCAATTGCCGGTTCTCGGCTGCACTTTCCTCACGCTGTCAAAGCGTGAGGACAGTACTGCCGAGAACCGGCAGTTGTCAGAGCAGGGATCGGCACCGATCATCAGGGCACTGATGATCGTTGCCCAGCAGTGCTGCCCACCTGTGCCTAGCAGGGCGCCCACCTGTGCCACCCACCTGTGCCCAGCAGTGCCACCCCCCTGTGCTGCCAGTCAGTGCCTAGCAGTGCCCAGCAGTGATGCCAGTCAGTGCTGTCTATCAGTGCCGCCTATCCATGACACCTCATTTGTGCTGCCTATCAGTGCCACCTATTAGTGCCCATCAGTGCTGCCTCATCAACGCACATCAGTGAAGGAGAAAAATTACCTGTTTGACAAATGTTATAATAGAAACAAAGAAACTTTTTTTTTTTTTTCAAATTTTTTGCACTTTTTTTTTGTTTATAGTGCAAAAAGTAAAGTGCCCAGCGGCGATTAAATACCACCAAAAGAAAGCTCTATTTGTGAGAAAAAAAATTATAAAAATTGTATATGGGTACAATCTTGCATGACCGTGCAATTGTCAATCAAAGTGCGACACTGCTGAAAATTGGCCTGGTAAAGAAGGGGGTATAAGTGCCGGTAGGCAAGTGGTTAATGTGCTTATAGGCTCCCAATTTGAACCTCTGGATTCGAGCTCCCTAAGGTCCATGACTCTGAAGACTGTCTGTCTTCCTTGTAGCAATTGCAACTGCAAGGGAGAGTGAGTGAATTAGCTCTGTCAATTAGAGCCCCCTTCTTTCAGGTATTTGCAGATAGGGTTGCATTTAGGATGGACCCGGCCTTTGTACCCAAGGTGGCCTTAAGATTTCATCAAGGTCAGGATATTACTTTACCTTTTTTTGTTCTAACCCCTCGTGTGGCCAGGAAAAGAAGTTTCACACGCTGGACATGAGAGGATGTGTTCTCCTTTATTTAGAGAAAACTAAAGAGATCCTGATGTCTGATTTGTGGTTTTTCTTTTTCTTTTTTTTTTTTCTTCCAGGTGTAAGGAAAGGCTATAAGGCTTCCAGACACACTTTAGCTAGGTGGCTAAGACTAGCAATCGGACAGGCGTATCTGGCCGAGGGCCTGGAGGGCATCATTGCATGCTCTACCCGTGCCACGGCGGCCACACATGCTGAGCTGGCTGGTGCTTCCCAGGGACAGATCTGTATATCTGTAGAGCTGCGGCTTGGTCCAGTTACAGCACCTTTGTAAAATATTACAGACTCGGCCTGGTCTCTGTGCAGGAGCAGGCCTTCGGACGCAAGGTTCTACAAGCAGTAGAGGTACTGTCCTGAAAGATAGAGAAGGGAAAAAGCAAAGTTACACTTACGATAACGCCTTTTGCAGGAGTCTTTCAGGACAGCACCGGTTACTCACCCTCTGTTGCATGGGTTCATGAGATACGGTTTGTTGTGCTTTTTGTGTCTCCACAGGTGACCGGAGGTGCTAGATCATGAACTGAGGTTGTGAGGGGAGAGGCAGGCCTTTTGTTTTGGGTGGAGGTGTTTCTGCAGGTGGGGAAGAGCTAAGGTCTCTCGAGGTGCTGTCCTGAAAGACTCCTGGAAAAGGCGTTACCATAAGTGTAACTTTGCTTTTTTTTCTCCAAGTTTTCAAAAAATGAGCAAAGAAAATGAAAATTTTTTTTTTTTTTTTTTTACACAAAGCTGTCCATTTTATAAGATATTTCTAACACACAGCCTGTACATAGCAAGAAATACACCCCAAAATACATTCTGCTACTCTACCTGAGTATGGTGATACCACATGTGTAATACGTTTCCACAGCCCTGCCACTTCCAGAGGCCCAACATCCAAGTAGCACCTTCATGCTTCTAACACGTAATATGTACATGCCAAGAATTTCACCCCAAAAATACATTCTGTTGAGCAAAGGGTAAACAAAAAAAAACAAAAACCTGTGGTTTTAGTAGAGCAGTTGTTCAGAGGAGAGCATTGGTGCGGGCAGCAAGCAGGGATGTGGTCAGTGACGGCTATAGGAATCGCCCAGGCAGCAGGAAGGAATACTGTCCAGAGTCACTACAGACAGCAGGTAGAGATATTGCTAGCGCAGCCAAAGCATTGGTCCAGGAAGCAGGAAGACATAGTCAGCAACAGCCAAATGAGGTGTCCAGGCAGACACATGGTAAGCACAGCTGAAATATCAGTTCTCGTAGTAGGCAGAAATATCAGTTCTCGTAGTAGGCAGAAATATCAGGCTTAGGGCCTCGGTCAGGTAAGACCTGGGTACAGGGGTAGAGGCTTTGTTCCACCCAATCTCTTTGAAGCCTCTGGACTAACAGACCCTTTTCCGGGAATTACAAAACCCAGAGATAACCAAAAACTTTTTCTCCATTCGGAAAATCCTATTCTGGAGCAGGACATAAGATCAGTTCAGGAAGCAGGCAAAAAGCATGGTCAATTAACAGGCCGAGGTCAATTCATGTGGAAGGCAGAAACGTGGTTGATAGTTCAAGCTGCAGGCAGAGGCATTGCCAATAAACAGTCCAAGGTCAGTTCAGGCGGCAAACAGAACCATTGTTGATAAACAGTCCAGGTCATACAGCGGGATAGCAGACACTCAAAACCTATTTTAACTAATCGTGTAGAGATGTGTGATAGATCCGTAAGCACTCTCCAATACAGCGTCCTGGCTGGGAAGGACATTGGAGACAGTAGTATTGGGTGTTACGGCAAATTTGGTTTGGGGGGGGGGGGGGGGGTTTGCGGCCTGTCCTGGGTAAGAGGGATGATATCAGGGAAATGCCTCTTATGGAGTCTGGTCAATGAATGAGCAAATTTGTTCAGGGGCATGACCATGCGGATAGAGAAGGGCTGTAACAATATCCTCTTGATACTTCTGGTAGGTTAGGGATCTTTGTGCACTTAGAAAAGATGACATATGAATTGTACAGGGCTAACTGAAGCACGTACAGTTGTGTTCAAAATAATAGCAATGTGTTGAAAAAAGTGAATAAAGCTCAAAATCCTTCTAATAGCTTTTATTTCCATACACACCAATGCATTGGGAACACTACACATTCTATTCCAAATCAAAACATGAAGAAAACTAGATCACATTTGTGTTGTTCCTCTAAAAAGATTGAAGAAAAGTGAACATTAGACTGTTCAAAAAAATAGCAGTGTTTTGTATTTTTCTCTACAAACTCAAAACATTCACTATATAAACTGAAACATGTTTGAAGATTTTGCTTTCCTTTGAATCACTTAATATTTAGTTCTATAAGCACTGTTTCTGAGAACTGCTGTACATCTGTGTTGCATGGAGTCAACCAACTTCAGGCACCTGTGAACAGGTATTCCAGCCCAGGATGATTGGACTACATTCCACAGTTCTCTATTTCTTGGTTTTTCCTCAGAAACTGCATTTTTTATGTCACCTCACAAGTTTTCTATTGGATTAAGATCCGGGGATTGGGCTGGCCACTCCATAACGTCAATCTTGTTGGTCTGGATCCAAGATGTTGCACATTTACTGGTGTGTTTGGGGTCGTTGTCTTGTTGAAACACCCATATCAAGGGCATTTCCTCTTCAACATAAGGCAGCATGACCTCTTCAAGTATTCTGATGTATTCAAACTGATCCATGATCCCTGGTATGCGATAAATAGGCCCAACACCGTAGTATGAGAAACATCCCCATATCATGATGCTTGCGCAACCATGCTTCACTGTCTTCACAGTGTACTGTGGCTTGAATTCAGTGTTTGGGGGTCGTCTGACAAACTGTCTCCGGCCACTAGACTCAAAAAGAACAATCTTACTTTCATCAGTCCACAAAATGTTGCTCCATTTCTCTTTAGGCCAGTCAATGTGCTCTTTGGCAAATTGTAACCTCTTCAGCACATGTCTATTTTTTCAACAGTGGGACTTTGCGGGGGATTCTTGCAGATAGCTTGGCTTCACATAGTCGTCTTCTAATTGTAACAGTACTTACAGGTAACTTTAGACCTTCTTTGATCTTCCTAGAGCTGATTGTTGGCTGAGTCCTTGCCATTTTGGCTATTCTTCTATCCATTCGAATGGTAGTTTTTCGCTTTCTTCCATGTCTTTCAGGTTTTGGTTGCCATTTTAAAGCATTTGCGACCATTTTAGCTGAGCAGCCTATCATTTTCTGCACTTCTTTATGTGTTTTCCCCTCTCCAATCAACTTTTTAATCAAGGTACGCTGTTCTTCTGAACAATGTCTGGAAGGACCCATTTTCCTCAGAATTTCAGAGAGAAATGCACTGTAACCAGCAAGTACAACATTTTGCTACATTCCTTCCTTATATAAGTGCAATAATTGCCACCTGTTTTTCAAAGAATAAATGACCTCACTAATAGAACTCCACACTGCTATTATTTTGAACATGCCCCTTACAATTAGTGATTCAATTACACAGAATCAGCAGCATGCATGTCATGACTGTTGGGTCTGTTGGATTTCTATTACTCTACTACACCTGCTAGTAAATTATTTGCCATGTAGAAATATCATTTCTGACAAAAACAGTGATTGATCAGGTTAGTGATGTCTGACTGCTATTATTTTGAACACAACTGTATAATCTCACAGAAGTGAGTACACCCCTCACATTTTTGTAAATATTTTATTATATCTTTTCATGTGACAACACTGAAGAAATGACACTTTGCTACAATGTAAAGTAGTGAGTGTACAGCTTGTATAACTGTAAATTTGCTGTCCCCTCAAAATAACTCAACACACAGTCATTAATGTCTAAACCGCTGGCAACAAAAGACACACTTGTCTTTGTACTCCTTACCTGGTTGCCGCCACACATGCTTGACACCATGTGAACCAAATAAGTTTATCTTGGTCTCATTAGACCACAGGACATGGTTCCAGTAATCCATGTCCTTAATCTGCTTGTCTTCAGCAAACTGTTTGCGGGCTTTCTTGTGCATCATCTTTAGAAGAGGGTTCCTTCTGGGACAACAGCTATGCAGACCCATTTGATGCAGTGTGTGGCGTATGGTCTGAGCACTGACAGGCTGACCCCCCTACCCCTTCAACCTCTGCAGCAATGCTGGCAGCACTCATATGTCTATTTCCCAAAGACAACCTCTGGACATGAAGCTGAGCACGTGCACTCAACTTCTTTAGTCGACCATGGCGAGGCCTGTTTTGAGTGGAACCTGTCCCATTAAACCGCTGTATGGTCTTTGGCCACCGTGCTGCAGTTCAGTTTCAGGGTCTTGGCAATCTTCTTATAGCCTAGGCCATCTTTATGTAGAGAAACAATTCCTTTTTTTTTTTTTTTTTTTTTTTTCTTCAGATTCCCTGAGAGATTTTTGCCATGAGGTGTCATGTTGAATTTTAGTGACCAGTATGAGAGAGTGAGAGCATTAACACAAAATTTAGCACACCTGCTCCCCATTCACACCTGGGACCTTGTAACACTAACGAGTCACATGACACTGGCGAGGTAAAATGGCTAATTGGGCCCAATTTGGATATTTTCACTTAGGGGTCTACTCACTTTTGTTAGTGGTTTAGACATTAATGGTTGAGTTATTTTGAGGGGACAGCATATTTACAGTTATACAAGCTGTATATTCACTACTTTACATTGTAGCAAAGTGTTATTTCTTCAGTGTTTGTCAAATGAAAAGATATAATATATTTACAAAAACGTGA
This sequence comes from Staurois parvus, assembly GCF_062004578.1. NCBI lineage: Eukaryota > Metazoa > Chordata > Amphibia > Anura > Ranidae > Staurois > Staurois parvus. Next base: position 3,614,524 of record NW_028318272.1, read on the forward strand.
GGGGTGTACTCACTTTTGTGAGATACTGTATATACACACACTGCTTAAAACAATTAAAGGAACACTTTGAAAACACATCAAATCTCAAAGGGGAAAAATATCATGCTCTATATCTATACTGATATGGACTAGGTAATGTGTTAGGAATCTAAGGATGCCCCAGCATTTGACAATAAAAATTATCAACCTACAGAGGACTGAATTCAAAAATCAAAGTGAAAAAATGATGCAGCAGGCTAATCCATTTTGCTGAAATTTCATTGCAGCAACTCAAAATGGTACTCAGTAGTTTGTATGGTCCCCCGCCTGCTTGTATGCATGCCGGACATCGTTGGGGCATGCTCCCAATGAGACAGATGGTGTCCTAGGGTTTTTCCTCCCAGATCTGGACCAGGGCATCACTGAGCTTCTGGACAGTCTGAGGTGCAACCTGGCGAAGTCGGATGGACCGAAACAGGATATTCCAGAGTTGTTCTATTGGATTTAGGTCAGGCGAGTGTGGGGGCCATTCATTGGTATCAATTCCTTCATCCTCCAGGAAATGCCTTTATACTCTCACCACATGAGGCAGGCCATTGTCATGCACCAGGAGGAAACCAGGACCCACTGCACCAGCTTTAGGGTCTGACAATGGGTCCAAGGATTTCATCCTGATACTTAATGGCAGTCAGGGTGGCATTGTCTAGCCTGTAGAGGTATGTGCGTCCCTCCATGGATATGCCTCCCCAGACCATCACTGACCCACCACCAAAACGGTCATGCAGAATGATGTTACAGACAGCATAACGTTCTCCACAGCTTCTCCAGACCCTTTCATGTCTATCACATGTGCTCTGGTTGAGGCCAATCAAAGGAGCTAGAGGCTCCAAGCGCGTAGCCTGACTGTCCCATGTCTGTGCTTTTCCTCCCCACTGACCCTCCACCTCTTCCTGTGATGTCACATCCTGCTGGTGTGTTCCAGGCTGGTTACTAGGCTCCTTCCTGCACAAACGTCACTGGATCGGCTCTACAACACCACCACTCTGCAGGATTGAGTACTACAGTGTCTTACCATCTCAATCAGCCCAGCTGCTATTGCTCTCACCACCTGTGGCACCTGCAGGACATTTTGAGGAACAGTCCTCTCTCGTACACAGATGAGCTTATTTTACTACTTCCTTTGTGAGTTTTTTAATTTTTTGCTATTAAATACAGTGTTATTACTACACTCAGATGGGTGCCTGACCTGACACTGTGTAGTAGGGAGTTCCAGAGAATGGGAGAGGCTCTGGAGAAGTCCTGGAGGCGAGTGTGGGAGGAGGTGATGAGGGAACTAGAGAGGAAGATATCTTGGGAGGAGCGGAGTGGGTGATACCTGTGGATGAGGTTGGCGATGTAGCTAGGGGCAGTGTTGTGGATGGCTTTTTAAGCTGTGGTTAGTATTTTGAAACTTATACGTTGGGTTAGTGGAAGCCAGTGAAGGGATTGGCAGAGAGGGGCAGCAGTCGCTGATTGGTTGGTAAGGTGTATGAGCAGCAGCATTCATAATAGACTGAAGGTGAGAGAGCCTATGTAACTGTAGTCCAGTGGGGAGGAAGTTGCAATAATCAAGGCGGGATAAAACCAAGGCATGGATAAGTTGTTTTGTGGTGTCATTGGTCAGAAAGGGGCAGGTTTTGGAATTGTTCCGGAGGTTGAGGCGGCAGGTTTTAGCCAGTGATTGGATGTGGGGGCCAAAGGAGAGGTCAGAGTCTACAGTAGAATTACGCCTAGCACCCTCGCATGAGGGGAAGGACTAATGGTTGTGCTGTTGATCTTAATGGTAAAGTCGTGAGTGGAGGATCGGGGAGGAGGAAATATTACAAGCTCGGTTTTGGAAAGATTGAGTTTAAGGTAGTGGTGTGACATCCATGCTGATATGTCGCTTAGTAGATTTGTGATACATGAGAAGATTGAGGGGGTGAGCTGGGGAGTGGAGAGATAGATCTGGGTGTCAGCAGCATAGAGGTGGTTTTGGAAGCCATGGGAGGTTATCATTTGGCCCAGGGAGAAGGTGTAGAGAGAGAAAAGGAGAGGCCCAAGGACAAAACCTTGGGGTACCCTAAGAGAAAGAGAGGAGCAGAGGAGTCGTCGTATGTGACACTGAAAGTGCGCTGAGAAAGGTAAGAGGAGAACCAGGAGAGAGCACAGTCACAGAGGCAGATTGAGTGGAGATTACTGAGGAAGAGCGGATGGTCGACTGTGTCAAAGGCAGCGGAAAGGTCAAGGAGTACGAGTATGGAGTAATGGCCATTGGTTTTAGCAGTTAGGTTGTTAGTGAGTTATTATTATTATTATTATACAGTATTTATAAAGCGCCAATAGTTCGCTCAGCGCTGTACATTACAAAGGGGGACAGAACATGTGACAGAACAATACCAATACAATGTGATACACGAGGGGTTCGAGGGGCCCTGCTCTTTCACTGTAATCAATGACACTGGTGACAGGGCAGTGAAGGGGTTAACTGGGAGGGGTGGGGGGCGATCAAGGGGTTAAATGGGATTACTGGTGTACTGGCGGGTAAACTGGCGCTATCTGGGAGGGGCGCTAACACTATTGGAAGTCGCCAGCGACACTGATACAGTGATCAGTAAAAATCTGTTCACTGTAATCAATGACACTGGTGACAGGGCAGTGAAGGGGTTAACTGGGGGGGGGGGGCGATCAGGGGGTTAAATGTGACCTAGGTGTGTTCTAACTGTAAATGTGTAGTGTTTTACTCACTTTTACTGTTTCTTCTTCTCTGTCTGGAACGGAATGTGTCCAGGCAGAGAAGAATGACATCATATCCTGTCCTGTGTAAACTTCAACACAGGACAGGATAGGACAGGGACCGATCATCTGATTTCAGCCAGACATCACTGGCTGAAATCTAATGATTGATCCCTCCGGGATCGAATGGTGTCACCCGCGGGTCGGCGAAAACGTTGGGAGCGCGGAACCCGTTTTAAAACGTGGTTTTGCATCTGAGTTCCGCCCTGCACACATATATATACAGTGGCAGGGCGGCAAGCGGTAAATCACCGCTGGGGTTTTTATTTTTTTCTAAATTAACAAAAAAAAGACCGAAAATTTAAAAAAAAAAACACACGTTTTTCTTTATTTCTGTTATAAAAGTTTGCATATAAATAATTGTTCTTCATAAATTTAGGCCAAGATGTATTCTGCTACATGTCTTTGGTGAAAATAACCCAAATTAGAATGTATTGTTTAGTTTGTAGGAAAGTTATAGAGTTCGCAAACTATGGGATAGATCTGAAAATTGATCAATCCTGAAGTACTGACAGCCAATCTAATATCTTGAGGTCCCAGAATGTCAGAACAGTACAGATATCCCCAAATGACCCCTTTTTGCAGAGTAGACAGTCTGACGTACTTCATAAGAGGCATGGAGAGTTTTTTGAAGTTGTATTTTTTTTGTCATAATTTTTCGGAAAATGAAAAAATGCAAAAAATAATTTTCACAATTTTCTTTTTTTACCAGTGCAGTACAGCGTCATCATATTACTGGCATGGCGGTGATCAGGGACACTGACTGGTGACAGTATGAAAAAATATATATATATATTTTTCTTAAACTTTTTTTTTAATTTTTTTTCTTTTTTTATGATTTTTTTTTTCATATTTCACGATGTCCAAAATAGCACAATGTTACCATAGTAACAGTGTACTACTTTGGGGAAGTGATCAGTATTTTTTTTTTTTTTTTTTACTCAATTTGCTTATAGCAAAGAATTACTTTGCTATAAGCAAGCATTTACCTGAATGACATCGATTCATTCAGGTTTGTTTTTTTTGTTTTTTTGTGCTTAGCTGTGATTTGGCCACAGCTAATCACATGACATGTGCATGTGATCTCTGGGACCATTCACAGCTAGACACTAGTATACAATGGATGGCATGAATGAAGCCATCCATTGTATACAACTGTTATGTGACCTGCTGTGATTGGTCACAGCAAGTCACATGGTACCGGCAACGGGGGCCGGTACTCAGATCTGTCATAGGCCGTGTCCGAGGTACACTGCCGGTGACAGATCGCGCCGCTGCGATCTAGAGCGTTTTCCTGGCCGCCATTCGGCTGTTGGCCAGGAGGGAAGTGGTTAACCTCTTCAGCCCCAGCCACTGCATATGTACGTTTGCAGGGCGGCACGGCTGCGCAAAACCACGTTTTAAAACGTAGTTTTGCAAAACAGGTAGGGGGCGCGCGTCCTCCCTACCTGTCCTGCGGGTGTCAGCAGCGGGTCTCCACCGCCGGGTCACGGCCGGTCATTACCGGCCGTTTCCCCGCGATTCGCGGTGATCGCTGACAGAGAGCAGGGCTGCATTGTTTATACACAGCCCTGCTATCTGTCAGTTCCCTGACAGCTCGTGACAAGCTGAAGAGGGAGAGAAGAGTTTCTCTCTCTCGATCAGCCTGTCCCTGTCCAGCACACACCCCTGCCCCCCCCAGTAAAACACTCCCTTCACACAGTAAACCCTAAAAATGTTAACCCCTTCCTCCCCAGTGCCATTAGTACAGTGTCAGTGGGTTTTCTCTTCACTGATCACTGTATTGGTGTCACTGGGCATGTGAGTGACCCCAAGTCAGTTCCCCCCCAGTGTCAAAATGTCCGCCGCAGTCCTGCCATAAGTCGCTGATCGCCGCCATATGTCGCTGATCGCCGCGATTATTAGTATAAAAAAAATTAAAAATCCCAGTATCTTTCCCGCCATTTGTAAACACTATAACTTTCATGTAAACCAATTAATTTACACGTATTGGGATTTTTTTTAGCAGAGATGTCGCAGAATGCATTTTGGATGAAATTTGTGACTAAATTAGATTTTTAAATTTTTTTTACTGGACATGTTTTATAGCAAAAAGTCCAAAATATTGGTTTTTTTTTTTCTCAAAATTGTCAGCCTTTTTTTTTATAGCGCAAAAAATTAAAAACGCACAGGCGATCAAATACCACCGAAAGAAAGCTCAATTTGTGGGAAAAAAAGGATGTAAATGTAATTTGGGTGCAGTGTTGCATGACCGCGCAATTGTCAGTTAAAGTAACGCAGCGCCGTAACACAAACCTCTTCTGTAACCGCTTCCTGACCACCCTACAGCAGAAATACTGCCACAGGGCGGCATGGGTACGCAAAATCATATATGTGATTTGCGCTCCCGTGGTTTTCACACCCCTCCCAGATAGCGTCACATTAGTAAAGCGTCCCCAAAAATGCAGCGTTAGCGGGATCAGCCCCAACACCTGCGTTTAGCCCCTACGCTTACCCCCCTTTCTCCCCCAGCAAGTGCAGTGTCAGTAGGTCACTGTCACTTGATACATTGCACACAAAACCGCAGTGTTTGCAGAATCAGGCCTGATCTCTGTTAGCACTTGTCGGTAAATTTTGATGACTCTCACATGCAGCAGAGTGCCAGTACTAGTGTCGCGCTACCTTTTGGTGAACTGTCGAGTACCAGCGGTCTAGTACATCCTGGTCTTTCACATACCTCCTTGATTTTTGGAGCTGTTTTTCACGGAATATCTGTATGCGTTGATTGTGGATCAAAGCAGTTTATATGCACAACAATTTATTGCCGCCAACCCAAATTCAAACCTTGCCAGACCATTCGCATGGAAACTCATTACGGTTTTCAAATTTACATTTTTTGGGGGCCTAACCCTCAACATGGGCATTACTAAAAGAAATGAATTGCGGTTGTATTGGTCCGCAGACCCGATTCATCATATGCCCGTGTTCTCTGCTGCCATGGCCAGGCATAGATATAAGAGTATAATGTGTTTTATGCATTTCAGCGACAATACACTCTGTCATCCTCGGGGTAACCCTGAATTTGACCGGCTCCACAAAATTCAGCCCCTCGCAAATCACCTTAACCTAAAATTTGCAGATATCTATACTGCCCAGCAAAACATCTGCGTTGATGAGTCCCTGTCAGGCTCCGCCCAACGGGATCTCTAGTGGTCCACAGCACGGGGTTTCCCAGGACGCGGAGTCTAAGTCCCAGTCTGCCTTTTCACCAGGGCCCCTGATGGTGGGGATGGACTTGGTGCAAGACTGGAACCAGGTCGCGCCCCTGGGCACCCCCGGCGGTGGCAGAGGGGTCCCGCTGAGGGTATGTGCCCGGGATGAGCCTGCTGCGAAGGGGATGACAGGTCCGATCCGAGCGGATGGATGGGATGACGGATCCCGATCCGAGCGGGATGGACGGATGACAGATCCCGATCCAAGCGGGATGGATGGGTGACAGCTAGGCGCGAGCAAGGTCAGACTAGCCGGGTCGGTATCGTGCGGGCAGCGTGGTACAGGGGGAGTAAGCGGAGAATGGTCGGGGTCACAAGCCAGGTTCAGCAGGTAGCGGGCAGTGCGGTACCGAGGGTCAGGCAGAAGGATGGTCAGGGACGAGCCGGGGTCAGAGCAGGAGAGGGTCAGCATAAGTCAGAACAGGCAGAGTTTGGCAACTAGGAAGCGTACTTACAGGTTCAGGAACAAGACCTTGCGGCAACCTGGAGGTGCACAGGGCAGCTTTAAATAGAGCGCCCTGTTCTCCCATTGGTGCGGCCGCGATCGCTACTGCGCATGCGCGGCCGCCGCCGCGATCGCCGAGGACTCGGCGCTCGCCGGCTGGGACGGATCGGCTGTCTGCGCTTGCGCGCACCGCCGAGGACCCGGGATCCCTGACATTGCCCCCCCCCCTACGGGCAACCTCCGGGTGCCCAACCGACCCCTACTTAATGGTTGCTTCTGAAAAAATTCCCGCACAAGTCTTGGGGCGTGCACATTTTGGGCCGGCTCCCATGAATTTTCCTCCGCCCCATATCCTTTCCATTTAACCAGAAACTGAGTTTTGCCTCCCCTCTTCCTACAATCTAAGATAGCTTCAACTTCAAATTCCTCCTCCCCATCCACGTTTACTGCCTCCGGTGGTTTAGACCTTCGATCCGGGAAGGGGTCTGGAGTTGCTGGTTTCAACAGGGACACATGGCAGACCGGGTGAACCTTCATAGACTCGGGCAGTGCAAGCTCGTATGCCACCTCGTTGATCTTACGTTTTACCCAAAAAGGCCCCAAGAATTTGGGAGCCAATTTCTTCGAGGGGCAGGGCATTTTTAAATTTGCGGTGGACAACCAAACCTGGTCTTCTGGCTGCAAACTCAATTCCCCCCTTCTCTTCTTATCAAATGCCCTCTTATTGTCACCCTGGACCTTTGCCATTGCTTCCTGCAACACCTTGCTATTGGTTGACAAAAAGTTCAACATATCCTGCGTGGCCGGGACTGCGACCTCGGGGATCAGATCTGGTAGGAATACAGGGTGGAACCCGTAGTTTGCGAAAAACGGGGACTGTCTAGTAGCCGAGTGACTCGCATTGTTATATGCGAATTCCGCAAGTGGCAGGAGAGTCAATCAGTCATTTTGGAGGAAGGTGGTATAGCACCTGAGGTACTGCTCTAGGGTCTGGTTTGTACACTCCGTCTGGCCATTGATCTGAGGGTGATAAGCTGAGGAAAATGATAGCCTAATTCCCAGGGTATCACATAGAGCTTTCCAGAACCTGGATGTAAACTGAACCCCTCTGTCAGATACAATATCCCTGGGAATTCCGTGGAGTCTTACCACCTCCTTAATAAACACACGTGCTGTCTCAAGGGCCGTAGGTGTGTCCTTTAGAGGTACAAAATGGGCCAACTTGGACAGGCGGTCTACAATCGCGAAGATTGCTGTGTGGTCCTGAGAGGGTGGAAGTTCCACAATAAAGTCAATGGAAATCATTGTCCATGGTCTGTCGGGTATTGGTAATGGACGCAAAAGACCCCAAGCCTTATTCCTAGTAGGCTTGTTCCTCTGACAAACGGGACAGGTTTTTACGTAAGTCTCGCACTCTCTGGCCATATTAGGCCACCAGAAAGTACGCTGCAACAGCTCCAAGGTCTTACGTACCCCAAAGTGCCCGGCCAGCGGGTGATCATGGCAGTATCCTAATACCAATGTATGGGCTTCCTCAGGGACCACAATCTGATCCTCCTTCCAGAGGAGTCCCTCCCTACTTAGTAAGGGGACACCGGGGGGACCTTGCATACCTACGGACGCGGTCTGCAATTGAGAATGGAGCTCCGATTGGAGGGCTAGGAAATTCCCTGGGGACAGGATAATGTCTGGCTTGGGACTCTCTTCAGGATCCCCAAACATGCGGGAGAGTGCGTCAGGTTTCATGTTCTTAGACCCTGGCCTATAGGTTATATGGAAAAAGAACCGTGAAAAGAACAGTGCCCACCTGGCCTGATGTGGCCTCAGACGTTTGGCTGTTCTCAAATACTCTAGGTTCTTGGGATCCGTGAAAATCAATATCGGGTGTACCGCCCCCTCTAACAAGTATCTCCATTCCTCTAGTGCCACCTTGATCGCCAAGAGTTCCCGATCCCCGATATCATAATTCCTTTCAGCAGGAGTTAGTTTCCTGGAGAAGAAAGCCACCGGGTGCACAAGTTCTTTGGTGCCCTTCCTCTGGGACAGGATCGCCACGACCGCATTCTCGGATGCGTCTACCTCCAAGATATATGGCAAGGACGAATCGGGGTGGCTCAAAATAGGAGCTGCCGTAAACAACTCTTTTAAGGCTTCGAATGCCCTCTGTGCCTCAGGTGTCCACTGGAAGCGGACCCCCTGCCTGGTCAGCTGGGTGATAGGGGACACTAGGCCCGAAAAGTTCTTAATGAACTTCCTATAAAAGTTTGCGAAGCCGATAGAGCGTTGGACCGCTTTCTTATCAGTGGGTGCTGGCCAATCTAAGATGGCCGAAACCTTTTGGGGATCCATGTCTATTCCCGTGGGAGAGATGGTTAGACCCAGAAATGAAATACTATTCTGTTCAAAGCAGCACTTGGCATACAAGCTGTGTTGGCGGAGCCGTTCTAACACGCGCCTCACGTGACCCCTATGGTCCTCCAAGGTTGGGGAAAAGATAAGGATATCGTCTAGGTATACAATGACGAAGATATCCAGATAGTCCCTGAACACATCGTTTATGAAATGCTGGAAGGTGGCTGGAGCGTTGCATAGGCCGAAGGGCATAACCAAATATTCAAAGTGTCCGAATCTGGTACGGAATGCTGTCTTCCACTCGTCCCCCTCTCTGATACGGACTAAATTATAGGCACCTCGCAAGTCTAGTTTAGTGAAGACAGATGCTGACTTTAGCCTCTGAAAAAGTTAGGGGACTAGTGGTAGCGGGTAACTGTTCTTCACCGAGACTTTATTCAAGTCCCGGTAATCTACGCAGGGCCGGAGGGACTTGTCCTTTTTTTCCACAAAGAAAATGCCCGCCCCAGCTGGTGACGTGGAGGGTCTAATAAACCCCTTATGGAGGTTTTCATCGATATATTCTCTCAGCACCCCTAACTTCCGCTCGGATAAGGGGAAAATCCGCCCAAATGGAATTTCCGACCCTGGGAGGAGATCAATTGGGCAGTCATAACCTCGGTGCGGTGGAAGAGTGTCCGCCCCCCGCTTGCTAAACACATCCAAAAAGCTATGGTAGGCTGAAGGAATGACTTGCGCCAGTTCCACATCTGTCTCTAGACACAACAAGGTCTCCGGAATCGGGGAGGTCTTAGGGAGGCAATGCTGCTGGCAGTATGTGGAGAGGAACTGGATAGCACCCGTCTTCCAGTCCACCTGGGGATTATGGGCTCGTAACCACGGGAGCCCCAAAATAATTGGAAATAATGGGGATGCTATGGCGTCTAACCGAAGGAGTTCTTCATGATGGGTCGATATAGTAGTACGGATAGGTGGGGTCTCGTGGTCCATCACTCCTGACTTAATACGGGATCCATCTGCCAGAAAAATATTCAATCCCACCTCCTTAGCTTGTAGGGGGATTTGTTGCTGAACTGCAAAGTCCAAATCTATGAAACTACACGCCCCAGAATCCACAATTGCTGTGGTCACCACCGTTCTCCCTGGCAGCTGAAGTGACACAGGTACCGCTAGATAACTAGTGTTGCCCACACTGGTAGAATTGACCGTAGAAAAAACAGCGGAACACTTACCCCCCTTGGCTGGACAGGTACGTACCACATTGCCTGCTCCCCCACAGTATAGGCAGAGATGGTTGGTAAGACGCCTCTGGCGTTCCTCAGGTGTAAGTGTCGGCCGTGTCCTTCCCGGTGGCCCGGTCTTGGGTGTATCCATAGCATCCTGATTCTGGCTTGCCGGCCGGAACTGGGTTGAAGCCTGAGGGGGTGTTTCAGTTGGTCCTTGTCCTTGGTTGCACTTTTCCTGTCTGCGCTCCCGCAACCGGCGGTCAATTCGAATAGTCAATGCGATTAGGGCCTCCAAAGTACTAGGTATGTCTATTCGGGCCAATTCGTCCTTCAGTGATTCAGCTAACCCTATGCGGAACTGGTAGTGCAGAGCCGCCTCGTTCCATTGGCTGTCATTACGCCAACGCCTGAATTCGGCGGCATAGTCCTCCACTGTCCGGTGACCCTGCCTGAGTGTATATAGGGCCCTCTCGGCCGTTGCGGTGCGCAGCGGGTCGTCATACAAGAGGGCCATAGCCTCAAAAAATACTGTCATTGACCTCAATAGTGGGTCTCGATTCTCTAGGAGCCGGTGGGCCCAGTCTTGGGGTCCACCCTGTAGTAGGGAAATGATGAACCCTACCCTCACTGATTCAGAGAAAAAGGTCCGAGGCTGAAGGTCAAAGTATAGCTGACAGGAGCTACGAAAGGCCCTGAATCTACTTCGGTCTCCAGAAAAATGTTCTGGTGTGGGGACACGGGGTTCAGGCGTGGGTAACAACCCTGGTGTCTCCCTAGTGGGTTCCCCAGACCCCCTGGTAGATGTAGCTATGGTCTGCATGCGACTGTCCAATTCTGTATAACCCTCCTGTAGACCCCTAATTCCTAGTGTAAGGGTCTCCATCTGTCGGCAGATGTCCTCCAGAGGGGACGTTCCCCTTCCAGGCTCAGTCATGGCCGCAAGGTACTGTCAGGCTCCGCCCAACGGGATCTCTAGTGGTCCACAGCACGGGGTTTCCCAGGACGCGGAGTCTAAGTCCCAGTCTGCCTTTTCACCAGGGCCCCTGATGGTGGGGATGGACTTGGTGCAAGACTGGAACCAGGTCGCGCCCCTGGGCACCCCCGGCGGTGGCAGAGGGGTCCCGCTGAGGGTATGTGCCCGGGATGAGCCTGCTGCAAAGGGGATGACAGGTCCGATCCGAGCGGATGGATGGGATGACGGATCCCGATCCGAGCGGGATGGACGGATGACAGATCCCGATCCGAGCGGGATGGATGGGTGACAGCTAGGAGCGAGCGAGGTCAGACTAGCCGGGTCGGTATCGTGTGGGCAGCGTGGTACAGGGGGAGTAAGCGGAGAATGGTCGGGGTCACAAGCCAGGTTCAGCAGGTAGCGGGCAGTGCGGTACCGAGGGTCAGGCAGAAGGATGGTCAGGGACGAGCCGGGGTCAGAGCAAGAGAGGGTCAGCATAAGTCAGAACAGGCAGAGTTTGGCAACTAGGAAGCGTACTTACAGGTTCAGGAACAAGACCTTGCGGCAACCTGGAGATGCACAGGGCAGCTTTAAATAGAGCGCCCTGTTCTCCCATTGGTGCGGCCGCGATCGCTACTGCGCATGCGCGGCCGCCGCCGCGATCGCCGAGGACTCGGCGCTCGCCGACTGGGACGTATCGGCTGTCTGCGTATGCGCACACCGCCGAGGACCCGGGATCCCTGACAGTCCCTTATTAATTTTTCTGGCCGCCTTGCATTCAAACAATTTCACCCCTGCAAGCGTGCCAGATATGGGGTCAAGATGTAGAAGACCTGTGAGAGGACAACAGGCTATACCGGGGCGGACTGACAACTCATGGGGCCCCCGGGCAATAGAGGATCATGGGGACCCCGTGTCCTTACCCAAACTCAAAAAAGCCTATGAAAAAGGTACCAGGGGCATCTCATGGGGCCCCCTACTGACCCCGGGCCCTCGGGCAGTGTCCGAGTTTCCAAATGGTCAATCCGCCCCTGGGCTATACTTATAAGTTTCGGATTTATGAGGGAAAAGATAGTCACGTGGAGCCCCCCCGGATGCCCAGACTACATGGGGAGCAGTGGCAAGATAGTTTGGGACTTGGGTGTTATCACTTCTCCATATGGGGTACCACTTATACGTGGACAATTTTTATTCAAGCGTGACACTATTTAGACATTTATCCAATCTTGGAACTGGCACTTGTGGCAAAGTGTGACCTAATGTGTGCCCACCATTAGAAGTGGGTGGATGCAGGGCGGTATATTCTAATGGTGGGCATACCACACACTTTTTCTGGCAGAGATTTCTTCTCATTTTTTCATTCAGTCCACTGGCTGCATACAAAAAAAAAAAGAACATCGTATATATGACCAGCGATGTCCTGGTACATCACTGGATTTGAGGGGTTATACCAGGATGATGCCTACAGCTGCAGGCATCATCCTGGTGTTGTTTTTTTCAGCCGGTGATCGGCTTTCATGTAAAAGCAATCCTAGTGGCTAATTAGCTGCAAGATTGCTTTTACAAGCAGTGGGAGATGATGTCCCCCCTCCTCCGCTGCCTTCCACGGCCTTCTCGGGCAGTCCCATGCCATCAGGGGAACCTGAGAATGCAGCCGGTGTTTCTGCCACCTGACCATAGAGCTGATTGGAGACCAGAATGGTGCCAATCATCTCTATAGTCTAAGAATTTGAAAGCTACAAGCATTTCATCGCTTCAGTTTCGCAGGATATAAACAGCGCCATTTGTAAATTGGGAAAGCATCTGATCACACAGATTTTGGTTTGATAAGATAATGTAAGGGCAGAGGAGATATCTGTCAGGGCAGGAGCTGAGGAACGGACAGGCAGGCCTAATAACAATGTAACGCACTGGCTGGCGACAACCACCACCCACAGACCGAAGTCCCCCAGGGCGCGGAGTCTAAGTCCCAGGCTGCCCTTCAGCAGGGCCCCTGATGGTGGGGATGGACTTGACGCAGCCAGGAACCAGGTCGCGGCCCCCCGAGACACCTCAGTTGCAGTAATGGCCGCCGCCAATGGCGTGTAGCTAGTGGAAAAGACAATAGAGTAGTCGGGCAGGCCGGGTCGACAACAACGGGACAAAACGGTACAGGACAGCAGATGAGGATCACGGGTCACGGGCCGAGTTCAGCAACGGAGGGTCAGATCAAAGGAGAACACAAAGAATGGTCAGGTCACAAGCCGAGTCAGCTTCCAGGAGAGTCACGAGAGTCAGAACAGAGTTATAGCAACACAAAGACACAAGTGCAAAGGGCATGTGCGGACCACAGGCTTATACGTAATCAGCCACACCCCTCTGGGGGATGGACCTCAGAGACCAGAAGGCATAAAAGATTCCCACCATGCTCTGCAGAAGTCCAACATGGATGCCAGCACATGGAGAAACATAATCTCTGGGAAAAGGTAGGACCTTGACAATATCTAGAGTCTGATAGACCCCAGATTTCTCAAAAAAGAATATATGACAATGCCCATTGAAGTTATAGGGGGGTTATTTGCATTCCCTGTTATAGCATTAAAAGTGATAAAAAAAAAAAAAAATTAAAGGTACAATGTAAAAATAATAAAAAAAAAAATTAAAATAACTAAAAAAAAAAAAAAAATTGCCCCTCCCATGCGAGCACACCTGTGTGCACAAGCCTTGATCCTGTGCCGTTATGTAAACAGCGGTTGCACCATGCATGTGAGGTATTGCCGTGAACATCAGATCAAGGGCAGTAATTCTAACACTAGACCTCCTCTGTAAATCTAAAATGGTGGCTTTTAAAGGCTTTTAAAGCGCTGCCTATGGATATTAAAAATGTTTGCAGTTTGTCGCCATTGAACGGGGCATGCGCAGTTTTAAAGCATGTCATGTTTGGTATCTATTTACTCGGCATACCATTATATTTTACCAAACAATTGGCCAATATATTGTGTTTTTGTGCATTAAAAGTAAAACAAGTGTATTTTTTTTTTTAAAAATTGCTTTTGAAAAATTGCTGCGCGAGTACTATGTGCCATAAAATATTGTAGTACCTACCATTTTATTCACTAGGGTGTCTGCTTTAAAAAAAATACATAATTTTTGGGGGTTTAAATTAATTTCCTAGCAAAAAATACAGATTTTTTTCATATGAACAAAAAGGATTGGTCTTCAGGTGGTTAGAAGAGTGAATGATGTGTGGCATAAACTTCTAATGCTGGGCATAAAACGCCCCCACCCCCCAAAATGACCCCTTTTTGGAAAGTAGTCACCCCAAACTATTTGCTGAGAGGAATGTTGAATCAATAGAAGAATTTATTTTTTTACCACAAGTTTTTGGAAAATGACAAAAAAAAAAAAAAAATTACACAAAATTGTCATTGAAATAATTTATTGCTCACACAAGCCATATGTATATGTGGAATTACTCCCCAAAATACATTCTGCTACTTCTCCCAAGTATGGGGGTACCACATATGAGAGACTTTTTGGCAGTCTAGCCAAGTACAGGACCCCAAAATCCAATAAGCACCTTCAGGCTTTTAAAGGGCTTTATTTCCTCATTACACTTCCTGACTACCTATCACAGTTTCGGAGGCCCTGGAATGCCAGAATAGCACCTAACCCCCCCAAATGACCCTTTTTTGGAAAGTAGACACCCAAAGGAATTTGATAAGAAGCATGGTAAGTATTTTGAAGATCTCATTTGTTGCCACAAGTTTTTGGAAAATGAAGAAAGAAAATAAAAACATATTATTTTTCTTTTCTTTTTTATTTTTCAAAACCTTGTGAGAAAAAATGAGATCTGCAAAATACTTACCATGCTTCTTTTTAAATTCCGTGGAGTGTCTACTTTCCAAAAAGGGGTCATTTGGGGGGGGGGGGGGGGGGTTTGGTGCTATCCTGGCATTTCAGGGCCTCCGAAACTGTGATAGGTAGTGGGGAAGTGAAATGAAGAAGTTACGCACCTTCAGGCTTTCAAAGTGGTCATTGGATTTCAGGCTCCTGTATGTGGCTAGGCTCCCAAAAAGTGTCACATGTGTGGTATCCTCATACTCGGTAGAAGTAGCAGAATGTATTTTGGGGTGTAATTCCACATATACCCATAGCTTGTTCAAGAAATCATTTAAATGACAATTTTGTGTAAAAAAAAAAAACAAAAAAAAAAAACGTTTTTGTCATTTTCCAGAAACTTGTGGAAAAAAAAAAATCTTCCATGGACACAATATGTCTCAGCAGATAGCTTAGGGTGTCTGCTTTCCGAAAAGGGGTTATTTGGGGGTGTTTGTTCTATCCTGGTATTTTAGCACCTCAAGAGATGTGATGGGCGGTCAGAAAGTAAAAGCTGTGTAAATTTCAAATTATCTATGCCATAGTTTGTAGACGCTATAACTTTCATACAAAGCAATCAATATACACTTATTGGGATTT